>NC_134465.1:61421340-61503840 GCF_047948215.1 Lycorma delicatula | reverse complement strand
GACGTGTTAACCTCTAATCACCGTGTGAACCTCTAAGTTACCGTGACGTATTCGTATGTAGCGAACATTAACATATGAAAATCTCCATCCGGTTTTTTGAACTCCTTAGGTGTCAAAACGTCAAGATCCAGTGAAAACCGGATATGCCCAAGTTGAATCGATTACGTTACTACTCATTCTAGAACTGTAGCTCTGTTATAGCACTATCTAGACGTTAAAATAAAAATGTATAAACATTTATTATATCATTGTAAAAGCATTATTGGTTTAGATAGAATAAATAATGTAATAATTACACCACACTGGTAGTAACAACAAGTTGCTAAAACTTCTTGAAAATCCTATTTGTTAATTTGTCTGTAAATTCTTAAGGTCCTAGCATTAAAGTTCATTTAATAGTTGAGCTTGTATCCGCGCTGAAAGGTCATTGTAATGTTACTTACTTCGTAAGATGATAATTATTGCTATTTTGGAGTCATGCCAACAAACTACTCCGAAATTAGTTAAACTAGGAATTCGTTGTTGACCTTTAAAATAGTCATTAAAAGAACAAAAAAAAAACTTTGATTTGTATTAGATAAAATAATGTAAAAAGAAAAATATTACGTAAATTTAGACCGAAAAATGTTTTTTCTAAAATAAAAAATTACAAAGTTTTTCATATTGCGTATTGCAAATTGATAAAAAAATTATGTTAAAAGTAAATATAAAAACGATTATAGATTTATTGATCTATGAAGTTTTTTTTAATACAGCAAAGTCTTCTTGATATACCGATATCTTGATTAAGTATTTTTTTCTACTCGATATTATTCTAGTTTGATGGATTTTCCATATTTATATATAAATATATATATATATATTTCTACACTTTTATGTTAAGTTTGAAGCAAATTTCAGAAAAATGAAGAAAGTAGAGTTAAAAATAATACTAGCTAAAGTATTAGTTTTTTTTTTTTTGGATGAGAAAATGTAGAATTTTTAAGAATCCTCTTTTATATACCATTTATCTTTTGAGAACAAGAAAATATTTTGTTCCTGTATTACTCACTTTAAGAATTTAAAACAATTCCGCTGATATCCACGGCGGAATGGTAGCGTCTCGGCCTTTCATCCGGAAGTCCCGTGTTCGATTCCCGGTTACGCACAACATTTTTCTTACGCTACAAAAAATTCCATTTCCATTTCAGGTCAAAAGTTTCAAGTTTATATAGCGAGATCATGAAGCAAAAACAATTCAAAAAGGATGAAATTTAGGAATTCAAAAAGGATCAATTCAAATTTTGAAAGGATATAAGAATTACTATTTGATGATAAAATCCCCAAAATTTCTTATTTTTTAGATGTTTTTAATACTTTCCAGGTATAAACTGAAAATATAAAATCCTTTTATACAGTTTCAAGTTCACATTTCAAGTTTAAAGGAATAATGTTTTCATAAACGTGCATATGTAACGAATTGTATGTTTATTCAAGTGCTCCAACTTTCAGAAAATTTCAGAATATGTTCTACTGATGAATGTAATGAATAATGAAAATGAAACGTAGGTATGGAAACCCTTTGTTTTCGAGTTACGGCTAGCGAAAGAATTGGCCTGGATTCAAGCTTTTCAAATCAAAAGAAGCTCTATTGTAATTTTTGGAATCGAAATTAAGGAGTAAATTGGTGGTGTCTTATATAATTTGAGCTGGGAAGTAGGATAATACAGGTCCCAGAACTGTATCTCTAGTAATTTTTAAGATAAAAAAATGATTATAAATGACAAAAAAGATAATTTTTTGTCTTCGACGAAGACACAAAATTCGATGTCGAAAAACAATTTTTTTTTTAGGTTTGTACTACAACAGCTTTGTTTAATGACTAATAAATGCGGAAGATTTAGTAATAAAACTTGTAAAGAATTATTTTCTGAGAAAATTAATTTAAATACTGCCAATAAAAGGTAAATAAAAATTGTTAATATCTGGTTTTTATTGAAGCAAAATGACAGAAAATCGGATTATTCTTTCTGTACCTAATAAACATTTTTTTTTTTTTTTAAATTATTCGATGTATCGGCATTTACGAATGAAAGGTTCATTTTCAACATGTTCGTTTTCTGTTGAACGCCAAGTAAATTTTTGTGTTAATCATCATTAACACAATCAGCGTGTGATTTAGTATATTCAATGTGGCCCAGGCACTAGTACAAGGCGAATTTTATATCGCATGGCGCATTCTACGAAAAGAAAATTTGTATTATTTTCGCTTACAGAAGATTCAAAATTTGCGACCAACAGATTACCCCCAGCGGTTAAACTTGTGACATTGACTTCTAGTCAGCGCTAATAAGGTAAATTTAGTTTTATGTACTTGAAACCGAGGAACAGAGTCTCAATTCTAAAAATAATAATTTATAGAGCAAAGAATATCTACATAGTACTGTGGAAAGTTGTTTTCAATATAGATTTCTCATTAATGTTTGGTGTGGCATTATTTATTAATAGTCTCAAGGTTACATCATTTGGGGCCATATGAAGCAATAGTATACCGACAAAAAGTCAATACTAAAGAAATTATTAAAATACGAAATGCTATTGAATTTATACGAAACTTTTCTGAGATGATACGGAAAGCCATCGGAAATATTTTACGTCGGGCAGAGTGCTGTGTAAATTGTGAACAAAGGAACTCCGAACAATTACTGTTATTTGTTATTCTGTTACCATTTGTAATTTCATGTATTTTATTTTTTTTTTTTGTTTTTCTATATTAAGGATAATTTTGAAAAAGTTAGAATAATACAAATTTTCTGTCTGTTTTACTTCAATAAAAAACCGATTTTTAAAAGTTTTAATTTACTTTGTATTTACATTACTTTTCTCAGAATTAAATTTTGTACAATTTTTTTTTCGACACAAAATTTTTTGTTTTTTGTCGGATATGTTAAAAACAACTGGAATTACAGTTCTGGGACCAATTTTCTCATATTTTCAATCCCATCTCAATTTTGAAAATCCTGGGAAATACACTCGCCACTGGGTGACGTTTCCGGTCTCCACATCACTTCCCCCCCCCCCACGTTGCAAGCCCTGATGGGCTTTAACGGGAGTCCTCTTTCGCACTCTAACCTTTTAAATTTCACAGTAATAAGCCAGACCTTGTTGAGATGCGACTGTTGTAAATGCCTCGGTAGACATTTACATCAGTGATTTTTAAACTCAGATTTTTCCTTCACTGCAGGCCTCAACCGGACATCTTGAATGTCCTACATCGTTGCCCTCTTAACTAGCTAACCGAATTGGCGGAAGCATGAATCCCGCCCTAGTTCTACATTTAATATAGCCAATTTTTGTGTAAATATCTCATAAATTCGAGACAATTGAATACCACCAAAAATGTTTATACCAAAAATGTCGCAACATCGAAATTTATTCCTGGTTCCCTTAGTGAACTCAACTTCAGTTCATACCCCTGACTTTATTTCATTATGGACTCCGGTTTGGTCTACCAGGGAGAGGTGGACTGACCTCCTATTTCCCAGCTCAAATTACATAAAAAATCACCAGATTTACTCCTTAATTTCGTTCTCAAAAATACAGTAGGGCTTCTTTTTGTTTGAAGAGCTGAAATTCAGGCGAAATCTTTCGCTACCCGTAACAAGAAACCAAAGCGTTTACAGATTTATGTTTACATGATTTTTTCCATTGTTTCACCAATAGAATATGTCCTGAAAGTTTATCAGTTTCTTTGTGTGGGACACTCTATACTTAAGCTTTGTGAAATATTTTAATTCCTAAAAAGAGAAATGCTTAACCAGTTTCAACTATTTGAGAGTAATTAAAAAGAAGATTCAAATCTTGTTTCTAATACTATTATAATTAAATTATAACTCTCATTTTATATTTTGTCATAATTGGGTAGTTCAGTTTTAAAATTGAATGAAAAAATAAAGTAGTTATTTGTCCATCGTTAACTATTCTCCGGGATACATTACAGATTTTAAGTTTCCAAAACTTCCGCTCTTGGAACCACTTTTAAATTAATTTTTAATTTAAACGTTTTAGGAATTGTTGCAGGAATATCCAAACGCTGATCAAAGCGAAGGCTTTGATCAGTGTGAGATCGGATTGTATGAAGATACAATCCGATCTCAGAAGCGTTTTTCCAGTCTTTTATGATATTTAATATTTTATAGGTTGTTATTCAAAATAAATTTAACTGAATTTTTTTAAAAACTTCCTCAGGAATCTACCAGATTTCACCTTTTTAATGGAACTAAAAGAATCGATAATTGTTGAATTATTTTTCTTATAAAAAAATAAACAGTTTGATCTATACGCGAGCTTCAATTATTAAACAACCATCATTTTTAGCTATAAAGGTATTAGTAAGAATACATATAAAATAATGTAAAAACAAAGAAATAAAAAATAATTATTTTAATTATATTAAATAACAGTTGTCGAAAAAAGTAGGAATGAATAATAATTTAAATTTTCTAAGATCAGTCCAATCTGAAAGCATAAAGTTGTCGAACAATAAAAAGGATATTACCTTAACTCCCCTGATTTCGTTGATTTATGTGCTGTCGCCGAATGGCTTCGACGGCACGTGGCACTTACTAACCTTATGGTAACCCTGAGAAGGGCTGTTGTCGTTGAATGGCCTCGACGGTTCGTATTTCATAACCTTGTGGTGGCCCTGGAAGGGGTCGTTTTTTGTGTTAGCTCTGAGAAGAGCTGTTGGGTCCGAAACATGGACTCCGGCGAAGTCCGGGAGTTGCGGCTCGTCCATTGAAGTCCGATCGGGCTTCAGCGGGTCAGTGGGGACCCAACTGTCGCTGAGGTAGTTGAGTCCCCACTACAGCGTGGAATTGGTGGCCCCCAGAGCCCGTCGGCGTCAATCTTCCTTCGCCGGCACGGCGTAGGCGGTTCTCCCCGAGCGATCCCAAGCTGGGCCGGCTCCTGCTGTTGAGTCCGCCGGCCAGGGTGATTGAAGCCCAGCAAGCTGGAGCTGGAGCGGGAAGGTAGCGTCCGCGTCCAGGGACTCCCTCGGCGGGCCGGCCAGCCCTGCCGAGGGGATGCTTCGGCGGGAATGTTGGCATCCGCCGGGAGGTCCCACGTTGAGCCGGCCAGGGAACTTCTTCTATCTTCTTCCATCTTCTTCTTCTTCTTCTAGGTCTTCTTCACGTGGTGCTCGACGTTGAATTGAATTCACTCTCGTGGTTCACGCTCTTTTATTGGAGCCTGTGAGTGGTGGGCCTGTACCGCCGCTACGGTGGGAGAACTGCGCGGTCATCTGCTTGGCGGTAGTGATGCTTGTATCAGGGCGTCCGTATACTGTGCGCCAGTACGCATCGGAGTTCCTATACCGTGTTTGGCCGCCGATATTAAATTAGACATATATGTGGTAACAGTTTATAACATGTTGTTTCACAATAAAACGAGATACTTTGGTTTGTTTGTTTGTACTCTATATCTCTATCTTTCTTATTGGTATGACACAAGTAAAGCATTTCAGACCAGAGAGATAGCAATTCGAATATATTTTTATTAAAGTAATGATGTGTTTTTATCTATGGTGAACAGAATAATGGGTATTTTTTTGTAGTTTGAATATCATGTGTATTTCGATAAATCATTATGTATAGTTCAGTGAAGAAAGCAGCAGAAACCACTTCAATCCTCTTTCTTTTCTAGGAATCTTTGTATAGTATCTTGTTATTCTTAAGATGAATTATGTCGTTTTCATTAATTACTTGTGACTCACGTCGGATCGCCTACAATGGTTAATGCTAAGGCACCTAAACTATCCATCACTTGAACTTCCTTGGATCAGTCCAAGTATAAAGTTTAATGGTAGAATATATTGTTACCTAACCTTTCTCTCTTTGCTTGGACTGCTCCTTACGAAATTGATTTTATTTTCAATATCTGCTGTATTTTATAGATAGGTTGTATTTTTCTTTCTTAATATATTCTTTTTAACTACTGATGATGATTGCTTAAAAATTGAAATGTATTTAATTTAAATTTACCTTCTCGTAAACAATTATTCTCTCTTAGCTGTTTTATGAATCAGATTTTTTTGGAATTTATATAAATTTTTCATATCAGTTTTTTAACATATCCTTTTTAACACAGATAGTAAATAGAGCAATTTGATTTCCCGTATGCTTTGATACATAAATAACTTTTTATTAATTCATTTTTTTTTTTTTTTTAGTTTTTATTAATTCATTTTTTCTGCTCGCTTTTCCGTTCATATTATATTTTGGAATTTTTAATTAAAGTAAACCATAAAAATACGTAGCGTCGTAGATTAGAGGTTTAAAGAATGTATTTTTATAAATAAATTAAAAAAAAGTATTGTGTAAAATGTAATTATTAGTAGTTGGAAAAAGAGTTTTTAGATTGGAGTTATTTTTAATCATTTTATGTCATTAAAAAGAATGTTATTAATTTTTTTTATGTAGAAAAAAAATCACTCGGGTAAAACTTTATTTAGGTATTATAATAATAATAATAATAACAACAAACGTAATGCAGAGCTTTATTTTCATCAATTTAAACTTTGTAAGTTTCACGTAGTTTTTAAAGATATTTAACCCCTACCATTTCATCACTGTTTCTTTTCTACTAGACTATACTTTCCTCAGCTTCGTAACCTCTTTACTACCCTTTAATATTAAATTACTCTTTTGATCTTACCGCTTCTCCTTCTACTTTAATCTATTTTTGTTATTTACTAACCTCTTCCATTATCCACATTTATATCTTTTCATATACGACGACTTCATACTTAACTTGAATAACGTTTTATTTTCCATGTCCTGACTACTTTAAGTTTTAAAAAAACAATTTTTTTAATGTACTACAGTTTGTTTAAATTATTTAATGTTAGAAAAAATGCTTTAATATATATTATATAATTTTTATTTTAAAATCATTAAGCGATTTAATTAAAACTAATTATCATTCTTCAAATGATCTTCCACATTTATTCATATTTATGAGAAATTTTTTGATACCTGAATTTTATCATGTAATTTTACCTCCTCACTTCGTCATTTGTAATTCATAAAATACTTTACGCATTGCTTTTGTTAAAAGTAGTTCTATTGTTCAAATTTATTAATTAATATTTAGTAAGTTTTAAACACCGTTTGTCCCAGGAAACTGTATACGCTTTTGATTTAATATCATTCTTCCATTCTTCTACCGATTTTATTGACACTGTCTTTTAACGAAGGTTCTAAAACCTTTCTATGAAAATTTCAACATTCTAGGATATATAGAAACAAAATGGCCGCTTTCAAATAAAAATATCAATTTAATATAAACCAGATTTTTTATTTATTACAAAGTAGCTGGTAAAAATCATTAAAACAGATGATGTATTGTTAAACAGTCGTAACCTTGCTTTTCTGTGTAAACGTTTAATTGTTAAAATGTGATTTACAACTGAACAAAAAGTTAAACGTCATGCACGGGCCATTGCATTTGACAATCTAGCAGAGTCCATATGATATTTCAGAGAAGAATCTCCTGACGCAGATCCATCAGCCAAAATGTCAATTTCTGTTAGGAAGTGTTTGTTGTTGGAGACTGACTGAGTAGTTAAATAATACAGCCGCCCTGCTGATGAAGGAAAAGAAGAAATGGTATGTGCTTCATTACCGTGATCTCTAAGTAAACATAATTCAGTAAGAAAAGTTTCTTTAGATACTGGTGTGTCAAAATCGACTCTTCAAAGAATAGAAAAAGGGAATAATGTAAAATCTTTTAAAAGACTTCTGGTTCATATTGTTTTGGAAGGTGACCCAGAATGGTGAGTTGACTTTTGTTCGCTTATTATTGATAATCATGCAGTTGATCCAGACTGGTATGAACGTGTTGTATTCTCAGATGAATCTACTTTCCACTTCAACGGTATGATAGGCAGGCATAACTAATTATTACAATACCGAAAATCCTTATATTCTTCAGCAGAAACAGCTTAAATCAAAGGATATTACTGTCTGGGCAGCTGTTACTGTCAATGGTGTATTATATTACCACATATCAGATAACACAATGATTAAACAGATACCTAAAAGTGTTAAATTAACACATAATGCTTCATCTTACTATTCCAGAAATGAGATATGCTATTTTTCAACCACATCGCATTTTGCAATCCCTGTTAAACTGCTACTAAATACTCACCTTCAAGGTCGTTGGATTGGTCGTAGATAAAAAAATTTATGAATCTCAAGATATTTCTTCATGAAAGAATACACAGTAAATCGTGTTACTAGTGTGTAACTTTGATGAATTTCAGTTTGAGTATTTTCTTTGTTAATTCATACAAACATTCGAGTTTTTTGGTAAAAATCATTAAAACAGATGTTGTATTGTTAAACAGCTGTTCAAACTGAATAATACAAATAAGAGTTTTTTTCATTTTCTAAAGATTTGTTTTCATTTTGTGGCCAAAAAATCCGCAATTTTGTTTCTATAAATTCTAGAAGATCGAAATTTTCGTAGAAAATTTTTATAACCTTTAAAAGGTCTATAAAGTTTCAATAGAATCAATGACGTAGTCGACGAGTGATACTAAAGCAAAGGTGTGTATACCTGTTCTACTTTAAATATTCCCTTCTAAAAAAAAATATTTTTTCGATCATTTCAATAAGGTAAAGTTAATTGAAAAGAAAAAAATATGGGCTGGTAAAACATTTTATCACTTGTAAATATGAATATTTTTGACCCATATTTTTTAAATTAAACTTTTAATTTATTCAAGGGTTTACATTATTGTGTGTACATTCTTTGCTGTAAAAAATTTTGTTATCCTTAACAAAAAAAAAAAAACCAATATTCACTTCTACTAAATCAAACAACAGAACTGTTTTTGTTTCATGATTATCTGGTACTTGTCCTTAGCCAGGATAGCTTTCCTTTAGATTTTTTATAACCTTTATTGTTTTTATGTACTTTTTACTGATCCTTCTAGTGTTATTTTAATATCTTTTTCCTCTCATGATTTGTCGTAGTCAGTAAGCTTTCCTCCTCTGAATTGTTCTGATTAAGCTTCTCGTTTACTCTCTTCATTAATTCTTCATTTTCTATTTTGTTCATTTAATCTTTCAAGTCATCTTCATGCGCGTATTTTAAATGCTTTTCTTTCTATTTTTTCATGTTTTAAGTTTAACGTAGATGTGTGTTAATGAGCACAACAATACTTCGTATAACGGGAAACCCTTTACAAAAAAAAACAACTTCCACCAATATATTTTAAATAAAATTAATAAAATAAATTTATATCAGTGACTGAGATAGTAAATGTCATCATCATTTGATGTTTTGCCTGATAGCAGGTTTCTTACGCCAACTCCTGCCCTTTTCATTTCCTTGGTTCGCTTGTAGTCTTCTATGTTCACTCATCTATTATCAGTAAATGTATCTTTTTACGATTTAATTATGTTAGTTATGTTTTTTTATACAATACTTTATATTTTAATACATTCTGATGAAGTGGAGATCTCTGCGAAAGAGCTAAACTGCTTTTAAAAAAGCAGTGATTCTCTGTCGATGAGCTTTTAAATAAATAAATATTAATGAAACAACTTATAAGAAAATCCTTTAATTTATTTATTCGCATCTTCGTATAATATATCCTCAAATATAGTGTCAAATAATTTTTTACTCGCCTTTCAAATTATAATTTTTTTTTGTACTTACTTTATCTGTTTATTTTTTCATCTCATATAATTGTTTCTGAAATTAAACTGTAAAAAGATACGTCTACTAATACGAAATGAGTGAAAATTAGAAAATAAAAGGGAGCCAAAGAGAAGGAAGTAGCAGGAGTGGTTTAAGGAACCACCAAACAGAACACCAAATGATAATGAAATCTATTATCTCAGTCACTGATGTACTCGATATCTTATATTATTGTTAAAAATTATCAATTCTATTTTTATTTTACAATTCTTTATTTTAAAATGTTAGTCTGATCGATCAATTTTTTATTAGTTTTTCATTGATACATACAGGAAAATGCTGGAGCAGTACTTTATCCATAAAATAGCATACTTATATATTCATAATGTGATTTATATAATGTGTTATTATCGTTTATTAGAATATAATTTTTATTTATTTTGTTATGCTAAAAGACCAACATAGGACCACGCAAATATCAATTCTTTCTAGCTTAGTTTCCCTTCTTAAAAAAAAAAAAAATTGTTTTTCATTTTCCCGTGATGGTTTCGTTTTTGCTCATCTGTCTATTTTCTTCCTGTCCTTTTTTCTACCATAAGAACATTTGTATCCTAAATTATTCTTTAAAAGTAATCTCTATCTCAAGACTCTTCTTCTTTTAAGGTTATCCTATGGAGGTCCTTTTCCATTTGTTTCAGGTAATTTGATTTACATTTCATATTCCGCACTTTATTAAAGATTTGTGGTTTATTTAATATGTTTTAGGTCTATCTTGATTATATGACTTAGGAAAGAAATATAACCTTTTTTTCTTAGATCTTTTTGATTTTGGGAGGTCTCCTTTTTCGTAGTCAATTATTTTTATACGGATTTGAATACTAGATCGTGGATACCGGTGTTCTTTTGATAGTTGGGTTTCAATTAACCACACATCTCAGGAATGGTCGAACTCAGACTGTACAAGAATACACTTCATTTACACTCGTAATACTATTATTTGCACGTTTCTCGTAATACTGATTCCGATAAACGAAACAACAAGAAACGAAGCGCGTTTAATAACAACCCAAAAACTGCTATCTTGGTTTATTTCTGAGCTACGCCCAACAAACCCACAGGGCTACCCACCTTACGCCAAAAGAATTGAATCCACCATTTAATTCTAAAGCATACTGCACAGCGATTTTCCAGAACGTACTCTATTTTTGAAATTGAGTTAAAGGTATTTATTTTATTTTTCAGTTCTAACAATTCAATTGAATTTTTAAAAATAGTCATTTTAGACTTACAACATTAAATATTGGGTGTTTATAGATTTCTATACTGTAACATCAGCAGAAAATAAGTTATGCTGATTTAAAAAAAATTGGTTTATTAACTCGTATAAGATGTAAGATAAAAGGATATTTCGGAAAATACTCCGAAATGATGTAATAATTTACTGTCGAAACAATCGATTCCACATTTTAATCTTCTAGTTTTTTTCTGTTAATTTAAATCCTCTAGAATTGTTAATTGGAATATTTTTCTTTATTTTTCCTAAAGACCGCTGGTAGGAATAATTGTACCAATTTTTTTTTTTTTTTTTTTTTTTTTTTTTTTTGCTAATAGCAGGATCGGTTTCAACGAAACAGTGGAGGTCCATTTATATTAACGCTGTATGTACGTATATAAAAAACTGAGTATAAAAAAACCGTATAATTTTAGTTTAAATAAAAGATACATTCGTTCATTTCAGTTATATAAATAAATAATTATTTTTCCGAGTTGTAGAACTCAATTAGTTGTGATACGTTTGTTTACTTTTTAGAGGTAGAAGAGATTTATTAGTTTAGACAAATTTGTAATTGATGAAAAATGTTTTTTCCCCTTTTTTTATACTAATGATCATTTATCTTATTTACTTATCTCTTCTAAAATTTAACATGCGATCTTTTTTCTTTCTTACTATGTGTATAAAGGTTTTTTGTGCGTGCACGGTTGTAGGTATATATATATATATATATATATATATATATATATATATATATATATATATACATACAGAGAGAGAGAGAGAGAGAGAGAGAGAGAGAGAGAGAGAGAGAGAGAGTGAGAGAGAGAGAGAGAGAGAGAGAGAGAGAGAGAGAGAGAGAGAGAGAGAGAGAGAGAGAGATTGAGAGTGGGTGAGTGCGAGGAGAGAGGGAGTGAGAGGGAGTGATTGAGAGAGAGGGACAGAGAGAGACACACACACATACATATATATATATATACACACACACATATATGTTTATATATATATATATACAGTGTGGCTATACTTTTTCGGATTCTACTTGTAAAACTAAACAAAAAATATCCTGAGAAAAAATGGCAATTTCTCTTCGTTATCCCACTGTCAGCCACACATTGTTATTTTTATATAAAAATCTATATCTCAAGTTCGGATGGAGGAGTCATATTAATATTTGGTAAACGTCTTTGTAATAAATTTTTGAAATTGGCAAAAAAATCAGGACTTAAATACCTTCGCAAATTACAAAATTGCTGCCATGTATATTTTTCAATCCGTTATATCTCCATAAATATAAGTTTTATCAAAATGTATGTTATTGGTAAAATATTAAGCTTTTTATTTTGAACAAAATGACATTTTATTTTCTAAAATCGGTTAACAAATAGCAGAGTTGTGGTAGAAAATTTATGTTGTAATTTTGTGTATGTTTTCATGACCTCCACTTTACATTCAATTTGATTAATTTTTTTTTTTTAATATTGTAAACTAGTATCAAATGAAGTAATAATTTTCTCACAATGATAGACCAAATAATTAAAAAACTAAAACAAAACTGCCTGTGCTAATCTTACGTTAATTGTTGTAAAATATTAGATGTTATCTTTTTTTAATATACAGTTTATATATATATATATATATATATATATATATATATATATAATATATATATATATATATATATCAATACAATTGCTATATATATATTATCTTTTTTCTTTTTGGAAAACCTGTAAAATTTCCTGGATTATTCTCTTTTAATAAATAGACAACACTTTACCTTAAGGTTTGTTCTTTTTTTTTCATGTTGTTACGTTCGTAAACTGCTTAGTTAAAACACTCGTGTACACATAAAACAAAACAAGCTTCTTTCTAACTTTTTTTTTCTTATCGAATTCCGTCTTTGTAAACTCTTCCTCATTCTCTCAAATGGTACAAAGAAATAAATTAAAAAAAAAAAAAAAAAAAAAAAAAAAAAAATACTTTCGTTCAATTATAAAAAAGAAACTAGGAAGTGTGACAAAGAGTTAGTTCATCAGCAGATGTTAGAAGAAAAAAAAAGTTAAAAAAAAACTGTACGTTGTTTATCCAATCATCTTGTTTCAAATACTTCTATCTAACATTGCCTTTATTTTCTCTATAAGCACTTACTTGTCTGTGCATGGATACACATAAAACATGTTTTATTACGTTTTTTTTTCTTATTTTAAATTTATCTGTATTTGTATCTCGCTACATTTTTTATTATTATTATTATTATTATTATTATTATTATTATTTGTTTTTCAAATTCAATTTACGGTTTTAGTATATATATATATATATATATATATATATATATTTTATAGTTTTTTTATTCTAACATATTTTTACTTGTTAAAAATTAAATACTAAAATAACATCAAGTACAAAGAGACTTTTTTTATGAGTAAATTAAAAATAAACGAAATACTATAAACTAGTAATGTATTTTTATTTAAAGAATTCAGTTTTTTTTTAATATAGAATTTTACAATTCTATTTTAATATTTTCTATATATATCGGAATTGGTTGTGGTTTATGTTTACTGAATAATAATTTATAACATACCGAATTCATATATATATATATATATATATATATATATAAAACCTGTGTAGGCGTATTTATTTTGATCTAATCAATTTTATATCGATATATCGAGTTTAATGGTGAGATGGATATATATATATATATATATATATATACATACAGCTGTCTTTAACATCTGGTATATCATACACATAATTTTTTTATTGCACTACTTGTGGAAAGCTTAAATATTTTTGGGATTTTTTTTCTCTATAAAAACAGGCAGTTATATCTATTTTTATAAAATACTTATCAAATGATTAATTTCAATTACGTGAGAATGAATCAATATTTAAAAAAGTTTGTATTACCAGGGATTGTGCAACTGTGATATCTATCCCTTCTTATTTTACTATATTTATTTATGATTAGTCAGATAATTTCTTACATTTTTGGCTATGAAAACATTTAACAATTTTTTTTATAAATCTTAATTTTTTAACCGAGTAAAATTATATGTTAAAGTTAATTTGAATATCTAAAGTAAAAATCGTAATATTCTCTTTTTGGAAAGATTAGATAAAATTATGCCTGTTATATACTAATAACTTGGGAAAAAATGTCATGTTGCCATATTTGTAGTATGAATACCGATTCAAGGTCGTTCTTTTGTAATGAATTGCAACACGAATCAAGATTCTTTAAAAAATCTACGTTATATTCTAATATTTGTTGAATTGGTGGTTTAATTTCTTCATTCCTCTTTCTTCTATATGCCTGTTCTTAAACTTATTTATTATCTTCCTTATATATTCTAATATTTATCTATTCATATATATTTTTAAAATTTTTATACTCCCTCCTAGAACAAACTTATTAAAAATGAATGCTATAACACACGGCTTATTAAAATTTGTTTCTTTTTTTTCTTCTTATTTTTTTGTTTAGCCTCCGGTAATTACCGTTCAGATAATACTTCAGAGGATGAATGAGGACGAACTGAGACTGTACAAGCCTACACTTCATTTACATTCATACCATCCTATGAATGGATGGCCACTTTACGGTGGTTCCGTAGGATAAACAGAAAAAGAAAAGATGCATTTTATTTAATTCTACACGTGGTAACAAATCTTGTTTGCTCGCAACAAGTATTTTTGTCTTATCATAATTAATTTTCATGTTACAAGTGGCGTCGGTGATTTTATTACATGACTTTTTTTTTGGACATTACGGGCATTAAGTGCTTTGGAAATTAGCCCAATGGAAATTTTCACCGTATGAAAAATGCCGTACCTGACCAAGATTCAAATCCAGGACCTCTGGATGAAAGGATGATATATGCTATCTCTCCCCCTACGGAAATCGGCACTTTATTTTTTCTGCTTTAAAATGAAAAATTCCTCTTTGAAAGAGTTATTACTTGAAAAATTATCTGTAAGTAAATTATAGATCAAAATTGTTCTAGAATAATGAGAATTTTTATTTGGTAGTTAATTGAGAGAATTATTAATAAATAAGATATTTTCGAGTTTGGGTATAAATTAATTTTTTTTTCTTTAATTTTTCTTCAATATCTCTGAATAAAAATTACATACTCTAACAGACGATACGATTGGGTAGTAAAATAAAAACTCTCTTCGATAATTAATAATTACTATGAAGTGAGTTAATAAGCTTCAAACTTAATCGGAAAAGGTATAATTTACTTGTTATAAATAATAGATTTCTACACCTTCTGGTGTATTATATTCTACTGTCTTCAATATTTAAATTCCATTCTCCTACATTGTTTCAAAATTCATTATATCTGAATTAAGCCTTATACGCACTGGCACAGTGGTGTTATTTAACGTAATGAAGGTTTTCATCTATAGTAGGTATTCTGGAATCGTCATTGTATCATAGATGGTTATTTGTAACTTTAATGTACAGTTTCTTTAGCAAAATTTTAATCAGTCATATTTTAATTCCTTAAATATAGTTGAAAAAAAAAAAAATTGCATTGACCGCCAATCTAACAGGATAAAGCACTTTAGAAGCATTTTACAGTTGTTTATATAATAAATTATTTTTTATTTTTTTTTATTGACTAAGTTAAAAATTATTGAGAAAACAAAATAGTTAATAGGAATGTTTTTAGTTGCCAGGAACGTTTAATTTATTTTTACTATTATGTAACAGTAATAAAAATAAATAATGAAAAATACTGTTACACAAATAGAGATAAGAAATAATGAAACTTTAAGGGTGATGTCATGATCTATGATGCACCGACAGTCGGCTACAGTTATTCGCTACACTATCTGGCAGATGTATTATGAATTGAATGTCATTTGGTAATGACTCATTTTATAACTTGAAAAGAATATTACCGATTGATCAACTTAAAACCGAACCGCTACAACTAAATACTATTGGAACATGTAATATTTTATGAAGAAATTTAAAAAATGAAAACTTAAATTAGTTTTGTATTTTTTTTCCTTTGGTTTTATATACATCCCTCCTGGACCCGCAATTAATTATAACTCAGCTTCAGGAGGTGTCGTCGCTAACTTAACCCAACCAAGACTCATCCGGCTCTTGGTAGTAACAGTTGCCTGTCCCTAACGGGGTCCCCCGAGGGAGCCTCAGCTTGGTCTCGGTCTTAACAGCAGGAGGTTGATGGAGTCCTCTTATCTCATCATAGTCGCCCATCCCGGCAAGCCCGGACGAATGACGACTCCACAGGAGGCTGTCCGTCATCCCCTCGCTACCTCGTCGTTCCTGCCTTTGTACAGTAGTATCGTTGTTATATATTCGGACATACCCCCTTAGTTCTGTATTTACGTTAGAAAAACTTTACATATTTACCGTATTTTTACGGTAAGATGTTGGAAGTGAGTACATTGCGCAGCGGTGTACTTCTGTACCCGAATTTTCATATTGATCCTCCCTCCACCGAATGCCAAAGGAAATTCTAATGATTTTTTGTTAAATGTTCGTCTTTAGTTCAACGATAGTTTACGGAATTAACCTATAAATTTTGAAATATAAAATAGCCCTAAGGAAAAAATGCAACTAGATAAAGCTGGCAAATGCGGATGCCAACACCACTGCTGACGTGTTTTTTTTTGTGTAAGAACTGCATAAACCCGTGCTATTGAATTGTTTGATATGCGACACATTTCTTGTTGAAAAAAGCGGAACTTTTTTTTTGTTAACTAAGAGTAGAATTCTTTAAATATTGTACGGTATACTTCTGTATTCATGTTCTGGTCAAAAAATATTGGTTCCGCTATACGATTCTAGAAACAACCTACACTGTACACCGATTTTCTTTTCGTAAAATGAACGTTCAAACATCTTGTACACATTTTCAATTATTCAATATCAGATGTTGTGCGAATTAGTATGCCTAGATAAATGAAATAATACCCACCGGGTTGGTAGAGAGGTGAATGCGTCTTCGCAAATCAGCTGATTTCGAAATAGAGAGTTCCAACGTTCAAATCCTAGTAAAGGCAGTTACTTTTATACGGATTTGAATACTATATCGTGGATACCGGTGTTCTTTGGTGGTTAGATTTCAGTTAACTGCAAATCTCAGAAATGATCGACCTGAAACGAACAAGATTACACATTGCTTACAGTCATACATATCATTCTCATTCATCCTCTGAATACCTGACGGTGTTTCCCGGAGTTTAAACAGGAAAAGAAAAGATAAATGAAATCGTTCCTTGTACGATATTAAATCGGTTGGATTGATAATTTTTTTGAGAAGCGAGTGGAATAATTAAACATCTCTGTTTTCTGTTGTGGTTTCAAATTGAAATCATGAAGGAACTTATAGAAAGATTGCACATCGCTTTCTAGTGGTAACTTAGTATGAATTTTTTCGGACCGGCAGAAATATTTTTTTTTAAATTTCGACTATGTTCTCTCGAATCTAAACCTAAGGTCGTCTATTTTGTTTTACATTTGAAATCGACTCCGTTGTATGCCATTTTTAACAAAATCATGTATGTTACCTTTTTTCTAGAATAATGACATTCAAAATTTTTTTTTCTTTGCATTGCAGAATATTTGAGGTGTTTCTTAAATTGATCCAGAATGCTTTAGATTTGAATACTAGATCCAGAACGGACTTAAATCGTGGATACCGGTGTTCTTTGGTGGTTGGATTTCAATTAATCACACATCTCAGGAACGATCAACCTGAGATTGTACAAGACTATACTTCATTTAGATTCATACATATCGTCCTCATTAATCCTCTGAAATAATAATTTATAGTGGTTCTGGAGGCTAAATAGACAAAAGAGAGAATGTTTTATAACAGCAGCTCTTTCCTCTATCGAATTAGGAATTTTAGAAAAACAGCTGCAACGAACGAAACTAAATTTCACTAAACTATTTACAGTTAACGACTGACAGCAGAAGACAAGATTAGTAACGTACACAATCAATAGTTGTGACGCTAAGATGTAGTAGCGTTACAAGTGACACACAAATAACTGCAGATCGAGTCGGCTCCGTTCGGTTTTAAGTTGCTCATCCGTTATTATTGATAAATACTGTTACATTAGCATCAATGATTAACAACGACGAAATTATAATGCTGATTAGCCAACAATGGTATGATCTGTGATCGACTTCGAAATAAAATTTATGTAGTAGGATAGATTATAATTATTATTATAAATAATGTTATGTATTACAGGAAAGCTGTTGGTGGTACTGGCGATGGGGGAGTCTGTGAAAGAGTACTACGATCGACTCCAGATTGGAGTGAAACAGCGGTCAACGGCGATCATTTATGGTCACCAACTTCTGCTTCAGGAGATTTTTGTTATGTCGGTGAAAATGATTGTACGGTAAGTTTTTCATATGTATGGATATTTTTTTTTAATTTAATATAGGTTTGTACATTAATATTCTAAATAAATTATTATATGACTTACAATTTTTTTTTTTTTTTTTGTCTTCAGTCATTTGACTGGTTTGATGCAGCTCTCCAAGATTCCCTATCTAGTGCTAGTCGTTTCATTTCAGTATACCCTCTACATCCTACATCCCCAACAATTTGTTTTACATACTCCAAACGTGGCCTGCCTACACAATTTTTCCCTTCTACCTGTCCTTCCAATATTAAAGCGACTATTCCAGGATGCCTTAATATGTGGCCTATAAGTCTGTCTCTTCTTTTAACTATATTTTTCCAAATGCTTCTTTCTTCATCTATTTGCCGCAATACCTCTTCATTTGTCACTTTATCCACCCATCTGATTTTTAACATTCTCCTATAGCACCACATTTCAAAAGCTTCTAATCTTTTCTTCTCAGATACTCCGATCGTCCAAGTTTCACTTCCATATAAAGCGACACTCCAAACATACACTTTCAAAAATCTTTTCCTGACATTTAAATTAATTTTTGATGTAAACAAATTATATTTCTTACTGAAGGCTCGTTTAGCTTGTGCTATTCGGCATTTTATATCGCTCCTGCTTCGTCCATCTTTAGTAATTTTACTTCCCAAATAACAAAATTCTTCTACCTCCATAATCTTTTCTCCTCCTATTTTCACATTCAGCGGTCCATCTTTGTTATTTCTACTACATTTCATTACTTTTGTTTTGTTCTTGTTTATTTTCATGCGATAGTTCTTGCGTAGGACTTCATCTATGCCGTTCATTGTTTCTTCTAAATCCTTTTTACTCTCGGCTAGAATTACTCTCGGCTAGACTTATAATACATTTCTAATTTTTTTTTTTATCATTATACTGTGATCAAAAATATTTTCCCTTCAAAGCAGTTCCTTAGGGATGCGACACTTTTATGTCAACGTTTCTTCCAATCTTCAAAATATTTTTGGAAAACATTTATTTTTTTATTTTTTGTACAGTCTTAAGTTAAATTATCGATTTTTTTCTTTATGTCATTTTATCAGCGCAAATTGTTCCTTTTTAATCTTCCCTTACTTATTCCGAACAAGGGAATATTGCAGGGTACCATTTCTGGAGCATACGAAGGCTGTGGTATTAATATAATTCAGTATCGACGTTCAGTGGTCGTTTCTTCGGATTGCTTCAAATAAATAGTGTAAAACTGCTAAGTAAAATTACAGGTTGGCCGTAAAACCGTGTGGAAAGAACTCTTAATAAACTACATCATTGTAATAAATGAATAAAAAAGCAATAACACGAATCTTAACATTCGATCGAATTTGATTTGCGTTTTTGATCTTGTTTCTTCAGCAAGCTTCCACATTGTACCATCATTATAATATCATAACGTACATCTACGTTTTGTCACTTTTATGAAATGTTTGAGTAATTCGGAATCATCAGCAATGTCAGCTGACAATTTTTCTACGATGTTACTTTTATTGAAAATTCAACAGTTTTGGAACAAACTTTGGTGAGGTGAGTAGCACCAAAGTTTGTTCCCAAAATATCAGTCAAATTTTTTTCACTGCTTTGAAACAGAGAATATATTCCAACCTCTTTAGCAAGTTCTTTAACATTGATTCCACGCTTATTGATCTTTATGTAATTTTTTGTTTTATCATATTTTCATTGGTTGATGATTTGTTTGGATGTTCAACTAACGACGTATTATTGCCAGAACTCCGATCCGGTACTGCTTTTTGGAAGAAAAATAAAATATTTGATGTGGGCACCATATGACTTCACTTGTACGCCTATTAAATTAGATTTACACATTTTTTTTTAAAATGAAAAGTACATAAAATTTTATTTCAATAATAACTTCTGATATTTATATATATTTTTTTCGTTTTGATCTCTTTGGACCGCGTTGAACTTTTTGCACAACAGATGTCTTCCGTCTGTTTTCCCAGTACAATTTCATTTCGTCTCGTTTAACTTGTTTTTGTTCATCAGTCCACTGCCTCCCAGTTCTTGTCTTATCTGTAAGTTTCCGGAAAACGTGTTTATTAATTTCATCTCTAAACTCAGTTCTGTTACACTCATCGCCTTCGTTCAGTTGTTGTTCGCCGAGATCCTTTCTTCGACTCCCCAATCCGTAGTCGCTTTCATATTTGTTAAAAGACGCGCTTCGTTAACCTTTCTTTTTCCTGTTTAGTCTCCGGTAACTACCGTTCAGATAATTCTTCAGAGGATGAATGAGGATGATATGTATGAGTGTAAATGAAGTGTAGTCTTGTACATTCTCAGTTCGACCATTCCTGAGATGTGTGGTTAATTGAAACCCGACCACCAAAGAAAACCGGTATCCACGATCTAGTATTCAAATCCGTGTAAAAATAACTGGCTTTACTAGGACTTGAATGCGGGAACTCTCGGCTTCCAAATCAGCTGATTTGGGAAGACGCGTTCACCACTAGACCAACACGGTGAGTGCGCTTCATTAACTTATCATCCGACATCCTGAGTATATGACCGTAGAACTTCACCCTTCCATTTCTCATCGCCGACGTCAGCGGTTCGTTGTTCCCTTTATAAAGTTCTTCGTTACTTCTTAGTCTGTAAGATCCGTCTTCTAGTTTTCTCGGTCCTAATATTTTCCTCAAGATTCTTCTTTCACGTATTTCCATCTCCTTCAGTTCATTCTTCTTCCTGAGTATCAAACATTCTGATGCGTAGAGTGTCTCTTGTTTGAGCACGGTAGTGTAGTGTCTTATTTTTGATCCGTATGATATACTCTTTTTTTTTTAGATGTTCTTTGTTATCCCGTATGCTCTTTCTAATTTCCTGGTCCTTTCCGTGTTAGCTGCCTCATCGAGCCCATTAGCTTGAATAATTTCTCCAAGATATTTGAAACGGTCGACTCTCCTGATATTCTCTCCTTTTGTTTTTATTTCTTTCTCCTTGTGATGTCGGTATTCCATGTATTCCGTCTTCTCGTAAGATATCTGTAGTCCTGTCCTTATGGCTATTTTCTCTAGTAACTCTATCGATTCTCTAGCCTCTTCATAATTTTTTGTAATTATTGCTATATCATCTGCAAAGGCCAAACAATCCACTTTTATTTGGTTTTTACCAGCTCGTAGTCGTATTTCTTTTAATCGGTTTATTTCTTTCTTCTTCCGCCATTCCCTTAATATTTTCTCGAGGATTAGATTAAACAGTATTCGCGACAGCCCAAATATATATATATATATATATATATATATATATATATATTATTATTATTATTATTGAATTATTATTTTTCATAAAAATCTTTTTTACAATCACAGGTTAATAATTATTAATAAATCAATATATTTAAATTAGGAAAAAAAGTTAATAAAAAAAAAAGAGATGAACTCTGATTCGAAACGATGTACCTTCCCCTTTCACGATCCAAATAATTCATTAATTAAACTTTTATTTGGCTATAATTCTGGAACCAATGAAATAAGTACGACTTATATCTACATATCGTTGAAAAGGTCTTAATTAGGGCTGATTACTGCAGTTAAGAAAAAGACCAAAATCCAAATATTTTTTTTGGATTCAGTTGATTACAGTCAAAAAGATAGGTGCACAACTTAATATTAAAACAGTTCTAAATCCAAAATTTCAACATAATACGGCTAATCGTTTTTTGAGTTATGCGAGATACGTATGTACAGACGTCATGTTGAAACTAGTCAAAATGGATTCAGAGATGGTCAAAATGGATATTTCCATTGAAATCTGAAAACCGAGATTTTTAGCGATCGCAATAGTTCATTTACTTCGTACAAGGAAATAAAAATTGTTCTTTCGTATAAAATTTATTTTAAGTTCGATAACAAATATAAATTAAGTTATAAAGATCAGACCGCATGAAAATGGACCTTAATTTTGGGTATCCGTAGATAAACGACGACAAAATACATCGCTAAAATATATTTTACGAAGAAAGGTTAAACATTTGACATGAAAAAAACTTAATCCTTCTTAGATTTGACATGCTTCTTATCAGAGTAAACATCGAAATGATTGTTTCATTTACATCGTCATGTAGCCATCCGACTGTAGCTGTAAATCACATTCTTGCGATCTGTTATAATAAAAAATCAAAAATTCTGGTATACTGGAAAATTTATGATTTTTTTGTTTTTTTTTTTTAATTTTTCTTCATTGAAACTTTTGTACAACTCATAAATCTTCGGTGTCCGTATAATATCCTTCCCAAAAGCCTTTTTTAATATCGTTTTAAACATTTTTAAGGGAAATGTTTATTCTATCATTTTCAAATAAAAGAAATCGCCACTTATAGTAAAATATTTCTTAATTACTTGGATACCAAATTTGTACCATACATTTAATGTGGTTTATAATATTAATATACAGACTGTGCTGCCATCTTGTGGGATAAAAATAAAATCAGCTGAAAAGTCGTTGCGCGCAAAATTAAAAAATTCTTGTTTTTAACCACACCTCATATACAAAATAACAAGTTTATAAATTAGCGATAGTGAATCAGGTCTTTTGCATTATCAAGTGTAAAAAAAAAAGAAAAAAATTATTTGCTGAATTATCCGATGTTCCTTTGGGTTTATTTATTCGGTTCTAATATTTTTATTATGGTTTTATAAGATCCATTAAGGTAAATTTTGAGTACACAATCCAAGTATTTGATTTTATCGTTTTTTTTTCTGGATACCTTTTGGATTCTTTACTGTTTTAATTTTATTTTTGCGATTTAAATTAGTTGATAATATTATTTATTTATTATTATTAACCTTTTATTTGTTTAGTTTTACGAATTGATTTACTTATAAATAATTTTCTGGATTTATTCTTGAAAGAAAAACAAATTATTATTTTTTTTTTATCTCTTATTATAGTTTTCTAAACAATTTTCTTTCGGATAAACGTTATGCATCAAAAATATAATACTGGGTTATACTTATTATATAACGACATTCTACTGTCCTTCCTTTCCTTTTATTATAGTTTATCCTTTTTTTTTTTTTTGAAGGGAAATCCTTTTGTTAAAAGTTCATTCTTTGATGGTCGATAATACTTTTATAACAAAACTTTTATTCTTTTTTTTATCCATTTTTCTTTCGTTCCTATGTTTCTTTTTGAATTTGGATTATCTTTGCTACTTCTTTAAAAAACAAAAGAATACTTTTCAGGTTATAAGTTTTTAATATTATCACTTATTACATTTCATACTATTTGCCATGGGTAGAGCAGAAAACTATTTAATATATATTCCCCGTTTGTCTATCTTTTTTTTTTTTATTTGTTAAAAGAATGTTAAATTCAATATTTCTACGAAAAAATTAGTTTTATATTTTCAAAAAGGTTCCCCATTTCAAAGTTATAATCATTAATAGTTAACTTATCATTAGTCCTATATAAAACGACAGATTACCTTAATATGTTATGATGTATAGACATCCTTTTTTTTATCTCCCACCTTTATTTTTGTATCTTTTTTTCCTATTACCGGTTCTTTTGTTGGAATTTTAATCCTGCTAGGTCTACATGGTTAGAATATCAAGGACCTGAAATGTACAGCCAGTGAATTCTTTTCCTTAGTTAACCTTTCATACGGGCCGATTTAGAAACACAGTTTCATGTTAGATCTGACTGCAAATTCATTAACGTAAAAACATAAACGTAAAAAGGCTGAACTTCTTAACTCATTCTTATTCAAAATTCGATTTCAAATTAACGAGTTATATCGTGTTGAAACACATACAATTTTCAAAACGGGATTCAGGGTTACACATTTTAATTCAAATCTTCTTTCCTTCATTGTGAAAAAACTTTTTCATGAATTCTTCCAACACAATTACTTTTTAACAATTATTTTAATAGTAAATTTGTAAATTCGTTTTTATTTATTTGTAATAATTGATTTTATTTTAAGATATGTTGTAATACAAAAATTATGCTTGGGTAAAATATAATACAGTAGTTTTTTTGTTTTCAATAAAAGTCAAATCTATATATATATATATATATATATATATATAAATTAATGTTTGTCTGTCTGTATGTCTCTTATACCTTCCTAACCCGTTCATCCGATAGAGATGAAACTTTGGGAAATGATTTGACGCATGCCAGGGAAGGTTTTTAAATTATTTTTGACCCGCTAGGTGGCGCTGGCGTCGAAATATTTCGAAAAATTGTATTTATGGTCCGATTTGCCTCATATTCAGAGTTAATGTTACTTACATGGAAAGAATTATCACTGCAAAAAATGAGCCCGCTAGATACCGCTGGGGTTGAGATATTTAGAAAAATTATATTTA
Source organism: Lycorma delicatula (assembly GCF_047948215.1). Classification (NCBI taxonomy): domain Eukaryota; kingdom Metazoa; phylum Arthropoda; class Insecta; order Hemiptera; family Fulgoridae; genus Lycorma; species Lycorma delicatula. Next base: position 61,479,108 of record NC_134465.1, on the reverse strand, counting down.
TGCACCGATTTGGTTCATATTCACAATATGAATATTAGTTAAGTGAAAAGAAATATTTTTGCAAAAAATATACCCGCAAGATGGGGCCGGTGTCAAGATATTTACGAAACAAACAAACAAATATACTAACAGACTTTTTTATTCTGTATATATATATATATATATATATATATATATATATATATATATATATAAAAGGCATGTTCGTATGTGTGTTCGCTAAACACCAAAAAACTAATGGACCTATTTACGCGCGGGCAAAAGGGAAAAAGGGGAAAATGGAGAACGGAGAAAAGGGGAAAAGGTGAAACAGAAAAGAGGAAAACGGGAAGGGTAAAAAGGAAACTAGGAGAGGGGTTGAGAGAGAAGGGTTAAAGGGTAAAGGGGAAGGAGAATAAGTGAAAGGTAAAATTTGTGAAGTTCAGTTTTTAATTTTTTTTATCAAATTTTCAATTTTGTTAAACTCTCTCTCTCTTCCACAACCTCTCTCTCTCTCTCTCTCTCTCTCTATATATATATATATATAGTAATAGCGAAGCATTGCCGGGTCTGTTAGTATGTTATATAATAATATGAGTGTATAATAACTATTGAATTTCTTTACGTAATTTAAATTTATGTTGTTTATTTAATTTTTTTACGATAAACAACTTCGCATGACAGAATGAAAACAGTAGCGAAGTCTTTTATTTTCTCCTTAAAAATGAACTGCTTAAATATATTACGTGACCGTTTAACCTTATAAATTTTTAAAGAGTATAACGGTATAAGTACAATATTTAAATTTAATTTTCTTTTTTTAGTAGTTTTATCATCATAATAAAAATATTATAATAATAAAATATTTAATTATAATAATAATAATAATATTATTACCTGTCTAATTTACTTCACTCCTTAACAAGGTCATTCCAACGTCAAAAAGTTGATTAGATTTCATTGGATTTATTCATTTTTTCCTTTAAAAAACAACTTATGATATTACGTAATTTTAGTAAGGTGGTGAAACTATTAAATTGTTCTCTAATTGTGGAATACGGTAATGAGATTTTTTTTTAAAGCAGTCACGGTTTTATTCCTTCCCCCTTTCATAAAATATAAAGTATTATAATCATAAAAAGGTTAGTATAATCTTGCAAGCAAAGATTCTTTTACTAAAAAGTTTTTTAAATAACTGGAGGGTAACGTGACCTTTGATTTCTTTTAATTTTCGAATTTTCAGTTAAAAACTTTTCCGTTCGTTATAGAGTATAAAATAAGTGCTGTCATATAAAAAATAACCCACCGAAATACATACAGGTGAGCAACATAAAACCGAACCCATCCCGAAACCGCTGCAGAATCGGTAGGTTATGTTAGAATGAAATTTTATGAATGATACGGATAAATTAAATAAGAAAAACATAAAACGTAATTTAAATGTTTCATTTATTTACCTTATTGTTACAAAATATGTTCAAAATGACCACCCTGAATATCGTTGGACTTTTGTGCTTGACTGATCATATTGAGAGTCGTCACGCAAAATGTTGTTGTCAATTGCGTTGATTTCTCGTTGAATGTTCACCTTCAATTCATCAATATTGTGGAGATTAAATGTATAAATTTTCTCCTTTAAGTAGCCCCAAAGGAAAAAATCGCAAGTAAACAACTCTGGGGAACGTGGAAGCCACCGTCCTCTGCTGACAGCTCGTTCATTTGTGAAAACTACATGAACGCGATTCAGTATAACGTTTGATGTGTGACAGTTGCTCCGTGTTGTTGGAAGAAGCTGTATTCTTTTTCATTATAAGTTAGTTGCGCGTAAAATTCTTAATAAATTGTGAGGTAAACTTTTGTATTGACAGTTCGGTCAAAAATATTGGTCCCACTATACGATTACCGGAAACGGCATACCAAACAACAATTTTCTCATCGTGAAGGGGACGCTGGAATATCTCGTGAGAATTCCTCGCCATCCAATACCTGGTGTTATACAAATTAACACGGCCGGATAAATTAAACCGTGCCTCGGATGACATGAAATACGACATCGGGTCTATCTGTCCATCAACAATGTTTTCGAGAAGCCAGTTACAATAATCGAGTCGTTTCGGTTTGTCTGTCTAAAAGTTGTAACGCGGTATGGTTTCAATTTTAATTCTTGAAGAATTTTAAAACAATATGTGTATTTAACCCCAGATTGTTGGGATAACTTGCGTAGTGATATTTTTTGAACCGGCAGTAATTCTCCTTTCAATATCGGCAATGACCTGTAGTGTCCTAATAGAAGCTTGTCTATTTCATTTTACATTTGAAAACGAACCTGTTGTAGCTAAATCGTGTTTCCTACTCTTCACTGGAATATAGATATTCTGAAATATTTCTACGAATACTTGACGTGGTTCATCAAACGATCCAGAATGAATATAGGCCTCAATTATAGCTATCCCCTCCTGGATTCAATGAGGCATTTTACACAAACACAACTGCACTGACACGTAACCACCTGACAAACGGCAGCAAAAATCAGTAGTAATAAATACATCCACCAGTCGCGCTAGTTGTGTGAGAGTCTTTCATAAATAGCGTTGGGTAGCGGTTTCATTTTGGGTTCGGTTGTACGTTGCTCTCTCTGTATATATATATATATATATTTTTTTTTTTTTTTCAAACTTAGGCGATCATGAAACGTTAAAAAAAGACGTTTCCAAAAATATACGTCTATGTGTTTGCTTTTATTTCGCGTAACATTTCAGGAACGGATTGAAATAAAGATTTAAATTTATTAGGTTGTTGATTGAATATGGCGGAATTATGTAGTTATTTTTTTGAAAAACTCTAACGGGTCGAGTGATACACAGCTAAGGATTGTTCCTTAGTGATGAAAAGCCCGAATAGAAATTTTTTAAAGAAAAAGTTCTAAATACAAATTTCATTGAATTTTGGTTTTTATAAAGTTTATTATAATTTAATGTATTTTAAGTAAAATGGAAAATTAAAAATGTTAACTTTTTCTTATGTTTATGGTTTTGAATGTATAATCTTTGCTAAAAATAACAGACACTTATTCTTAAAAGAAAAACAACAATATCCACTTTTACAGAAAATCAAACAATTGAATTGTTTTCATGTAGCTCAACACAATAGTTCGATTTCCGATAAAGGATCGCATTATATAGTATGAGCAACAAAAAACCGAACCCATAATGTAACCCACCGGGTTGGTCTAGTGGTGAACGCGTCTTCCCAAATCAGCTGATTTGGAAGTCGACAGTTCCAGCGTTCAAGTACTAGTAAAGTCAGTTATTTTTATACGGATTTGAATAGTTAATCGTGGATGCCGGTGTTGTTTGGTGGTTTGGTTTCAATTAACCACACATCTCAGGAATGATCGAACTGAGACTGTACAACACTACACTTCATTTACATTTATACATATCATCATCATTCATCCTGTGAAGTATTTTCTGAAAGGTAATTACCGGAGGCTAAACAGGAAAAAGAATCCATAATGTAGCAGCTGCACAAATTGTAGATTATGTTTGAATGAAATTTTATCAATGATACGCGTAAATTAAATAAGAAAAACATAAAACGTAATTTAAATGTTGCATTTATTTACGTTATTGTTACAAAAGATGTCAAAAGGACCACCCTAGGCATCGATACAGTTTTGTACTCGATTGATCATATCAGTCGGGTTTGGTTTTATGTTGCTCACTCTTATATATATATATATATTAATGATTAATTTATTTTAGTTATAAGCTTCCACGCTTCTTTATGGAATATAAAAAGGAAATTTGTAACGTATAAAATATTCCGTGCCTGACCGTGATTCGAACCCGGGTCCTCGGATGAAATGCTAAGACGCTACCACTACACCACAGAAATCGCAATTTCCATACAATTTTTAATAAATTATCGAATTATTTTTTTAAATACATTCTTAAAATACTGTTAATGGTTTCTTTTACATAAAGATTATCACTCTGTCGATGAACTTTTCAATATTATTAATACAAGACAAAACGCTTAAATTTATACAGCCTATTCAATGTATATGTTTGTATTTATTATTCTAAAATAAATTTCATAACACCTTATTAATTATTTTTGTGTATTTGTTAAATTAGCTGGTTTCCGTCTAGCCAGACTGGATCCCCACTGTGTTTATTATACTCCGGCTTTTAAGAATAATAATTGTTGGGTAAAGTTAACAAAAAACACACAGCTAGTATTTGCCAAAAGAAATTGGACTTTATTGAAAGTGAAACAAATGAACTTATGTTATAATCATAACCTTAAAACATAAAAGGAATTTATGAAATTAACATAACTTAATGATACTTAACATATCAGCTGAATCAACAAATGAACAATGATGTTAAATGCAAAAATACATGAATAAACATTTTTTAAATACACAATGTAACAAAGCCTGAAAACAGGAGAACATAAAACACCTTATTTTCAAATTAGATACTTAAAACATAACATCAATAGAGAGTGGAACTGGAAAACAGTTGCACTACTAACATATACTGTAATATGAAAATTAGCAATGAACAGATGTCATTAGCTTAGAAAAAATAAATTACAATAATTTCAGTGTGAAAGGCGTTAATTACAATATAATCGGGTTAAAATAAGTAATAATATAAATGGAGTTTATTTTGATAAATGAGCATTCTTGGAAATACAAAAATTACAATGTCCTAAAACATACCTGCTCATCAGGAGTAAGTATTATGAGTACAGTGCATGAGTAGCAAAGAATTAATCTCGGCGATCAACAAGTTAGATAAATAAATTATAGAGTTAATTACAATAACAAATCGTAATAATTAAACATGTAAAATAGGTAAGCCACCTATCATGATTGCACTTAAGTGAATAAATGGTTTTATTTTAGCTAAACTTGAAATCGAAAGGCATAAGGTATGATGAACTGAATGTTCCACAAATATCAATGATAAAATCACTGTTTAACGTAATAATGGAAATTGAACTTGCCTGCAGCACACAAATAATATAAGAAACGAACTCGTGAATGGAGGTACATGAATACATACAGTAATCCTGGTCGTAGTCCGCACTGTTATATCAGGAATACAGAGGTGTGATGTGGTTTAGTGGTAGAATAATACGTAGCATCTCAGATATGTAGCGACGAGTTTGGAAATTCTGCTTGGATGAGAATATTATCACAAAGTTTGCAGGAGAATATGGCCATAGGCGACTGTACTGGAGGAATGTTGGATCTACTCTGCCGAAAAGATGGCGTGAAAGAAAAAGGGGGAAACCAGATCCAGGTAGTGGACAGGAGAGAGTGTATGCAAAAAACAAGAGATGTGTGCATGTATTAGTATGGGAACGAATGAATAACGGGTGTATAAAAAGGGTAGTCAAAAATAATTCGAGACATGAATGTACGCGGTCACTAAGGATGACGGAGGGAGATAGTCTGGGAGGCGCCAGAAGTGTCGAACACGAGAACAAATAATCAAACAGGTACAAATGACAAGCCCAAAAATATGAAACATAGTAAAATTTAAAACATGCCTGTAACAAACAACAGGACCCAACCCTAGCTTAGAATTCATTGAAAATAACGGAAACTTTACGCTAAACGGCGTAAACAATAATACTGATAAATAACAGTTAAGTCTGTTTATTTTATAAAAGCTATCAGTGCACTGTAATTTCCTCAGAGCAACAGTTTAATTAGCACAAGATTCGAAACTTTGAGTGTTCTGAAGTATGCGATTTTCAGAATTGTCGGCTCCCATTTTAAAAATAGTAATTATAGCTGGTTACCAGTACGAAGGACGGGTAAAAAATGTTTTGCACGGTTCTTAGATTTATCTGAAAAACACCATGAAGAGGTGACCGTATGGGCTTTTTAATTTTATGATTTTTCATAGTCAAGCATCCGGTGGTCAAGGTTAAACCATTCGCGTGAACGCTTTTGGTCACGTGATAATAGCAGTCTCACGTGACCAAAATAATTTAATCCTATAGGTTCGTGAAGGAGGTCCTTGACGTAGGAGTTGACTTTGGTGACGTCACCAAAGAATAACTTGACCCAAGAATAACATGACGTACTGGGTGAAATTATTCTCGAGTCAAGTTAGTCTATTCTAACTAACCCACCGGGTTGGTCTAGTGGTGAACGCGTCTTCCCAAATCAGCTGATTTGGAAATCGAGAGTTCCAGCGTTCAAATCCTGTTAAAGGCAGTTAATTTTATACGGATTTGAATACTAGATCATGGATACCGGTGTTCTTTGGTAGTTGGGTTTCAATTAACACACAACCCAGGAATGGTCGTACTGAGACTGTAAAAGACTACACTTCATTTAAACTCATACATATCTTCCTCGTTCATCCTTTCAAGTAATACCTGAACGGTAATTCCTGGAGGCTAAACAGGAAAAAAGAAACTATTCTAACTACTCTAACTATTCTAAGTTTTATTCTAACTACTATTAATAACAACATACTTTCAACATGATTACTTTAATCAGTACCACAATTTTTAATAAAATTTGACATTTTAATTTTTAAAGATTTCACCTTTCAAGTTGGTTTTTTTATACATAAGTAGGCTTAAATTAAATTATAAAACTGGCTGCAATAGTAAGCCCTCATTGAGAGCTTTTCAACGATATGTCATAAGTGTTACTACTGTTTTCATTGGTTCCAGAATTTTAGAGAAATATAATTAATTAATGTAATATTTGGATCTTACAAGGGTAAGGCACATCGGTTCCAATCAGACTTCATCTCCTTTTTTTTTTTTAACTTTTTTTTCATTTAGATATATTGATTTATTAATAATTATTAACCTCTGGTTGTAAAAAAAAAAATACGATAGATAATAATTCAATAATTACAATTAAAAAAAAGAAAATATGAAAAAATATCAGAAGTTAATAATGAAATAATATATTTTTTTTTTTACTTTTTAATTTAAAAAAATATGTAAATGTAATTTAATAAGCGTACGAATCATGTGGTGTTCACATCAGAATTTTTATTATTCACTGATCGCTTTTTTCTTAAAAAAAAAAACAGCCATTTCTCAAACGATCGTATTAATTATTAATTTATTATAGAAAGCGCGTTTCCGAGTTCTTAAATTCAAAATTTTACGGTAATATTTTGAAAGCTTATTATAATAATTGTTTATTTTACTCTGATTAATGGTAAAACCTGATTATTTAAACATGATGAGATTTTATACATTTCGGAATATGATACAATACCATCATTTTCATGTTACTAATTTTGGTAGCGGAATAAATATTCCATCCTCTTTTGTATTAATTAATTTTAATTTGATATTTCCTTCCTCTTCCTTCTTCTTTAAGTAGCGACTAAATAAACATAATCGAAAAAGATATTAATGAGTTTCGTCAGTTTTCTTTTTCATACTGTCGTTAAGTAAGTTATTTAATTTCGTTAAATAAGTTATTTAAGTTTATAAGTTTACTTATAATTGGAAAACTAAAAAAAAAAAAAAAATAAAAAAATCTGTAGTAAGATGGGATAACTACTGGTTATTTAAATGGATGGAAGTTAATTTAGATTAAGTTAATGTTATATAATTAATTAAGAATTTGTCGAAATAGTTGGTATTAGTTTTTAAATTAAGCATTTAAATATATGAACGTATTCATTTTATTTTATATTTACCTAACCGGTTTCGTATAGTACAATGTAATTATCATAGCCGTTTACTTTAATTTATGTTAATTAATAAATCGGCTTAATTTGACTGAATTGCAATTGAATTGATGTGGTGGCAGTCTTAATTAAATAGTGTTACCTCGCATCCCTTTTCTTAATACTATCATTATACAGTTTACACGCACACGCACACGCACATGCCCTTTTGCGTGTACAATACTATTGTTTTTTTCCTTTTTTAAATCTACCTTTAACCTTTTGTTACTTCCTTTTTTACCCTGTTCTTTTATTCGTGCTCTCTCGTGTAATTAATTGCCTTTTTTTAATAGAATTTAAATTAATCTACTTTGCTATTTGAGACGTAATTTAATTTGTCAATTGTTACTGTCAGTTTTACTTTATTTTTATTTTTTTATTTCACGCTTTTATTTTTTTATGTTTTATGTTTCTTAAACATATCGTTCTTTGTTATTTTATTTCTAAATAGATATACCGGTGATTAATTATTAAATAGTAGAAAAAAGAACCAATTTTGCATTAAGTTTTACTTATTGTTTAAGGCAGCCATTTAAGTAATTATAATAAAATAAAAAAATCCATTTCGGCACGTCGGAAAGCGGAATATATTTCACCGGTGCTAAGTAGGGAATAAAAAGACTTCCACTTTTAAATTAAGAAAAAATTCAAATTTACTCATTACGACAAAGGTTGCATGTGAAAAATTTTTCGCATGTCTAGTTTACGATAAGTTCCATCTTCTTACAATTCCAGCAACATTTTGGTCATCCCTTGCCGTAACGGTTGGTCATATAAAAAACTTGTCTGACAAACGTTTTATGTATGTTTATAGGACTAACGACCACTTTAAACCGATTCGATACTATGCCTATTAAGGGAGGTATGATTTTTTTATCTTTAAACCCCCATTTTTTCCATCCCCTGGACGAACAGCTGGTGATATCATAAACAAACTCTTTTAAGTTTTAGGCCCTTATCCAAATAATAGTAGAAAGTTTAATCAAATTCGATATTTTACTTAATAAGAAAGTTATAGCAGTATTTTGTTTTTTCGGAAAAGCCCCCCCCCCCCATTCTCACCCACACGGTCCGATTTTGCCCATTAACGAACTCGATCAAGATTTTAGGTCGTTATATTTTATGTAGAAATTTGAAAGTGATTGGCGAAAAATTACGGCTGTCATCGTGTCCACAATAAACTGAAATATATATATATAATTAAATGTATACATACAATTTTGAATTGACGGTGGTTATGGGGTCTGGAAGATGTGAAACGCGAAGATATGTCGAAATTTTCCGGAAATCGAATCGCCCATTACAATAATCTTAACAATAGGTAACTTTTGTCTTTAAATTTACTTTCGTAAATTTTTTTTACCCAGAAAAATCCGTGATATCTTGTACAATAATAACGAAATTTTGAACCGGATGTTTCTGTTTTTTTCATATCACCAGGCTATTATTATTATATATATTTTTACTTTAGAAGAGTTTTTGATCATTTTTAACCTTTACTTTCAATTTTGATTTTTTTGGTTCTATGTCTTTAATTTTATTATCCGAGAAGGGAGCCTTTAGCACAACCTATTGGAATTAGACAAATTTTATATAGTTTCTTTATTCTATTATTTTAACTTTTATATTTTAAAGACTCCGTCTGCGATATTAGTTTTGAGTTTTATTTCAGTTTTTTGACTTTTGTTTTAATAAGTTGTTATTATATGATTTATATGAATTTTACACCTTATAAGTTTTATTATTTAAGAGTTATTTTACCCTTTTATTAATAAAAATTCCGGGCGATGATAACGCACAGGCGTTTTTCGCCCCCAAACAAAAAAAAAAAAAACTTTCGTATGAAATTTACCTAAGAATAGAAATGAAAACAATATGAAAAGAACCCTTTAACATTTTGCAATACAATTTTTAACCTTATTTAGAAATACAAAAAAAAAAATAAAAAATACATCAACTTTGTAAAATCCATGTTTGCAGAGAATATTTCGTTTTACTTAATTTCTATATTATTTTAAAAAAAAACACTTTCGTATTTATTGTTATTTTGAATAGATACCACATTTTATTTTTATTTTTTTAAGAGAAATAAGTACATTATGTATTAAAAAGAATTACCTGAATTCAAATAGGTGGTATATTTTCTAATAAATGTGTTATAATTAAAAGACAAATTACGTATCATTCAAAAATGTTTAAAGTTTCTTTTATCAATTTATAAATGTTGTATATGCCCTCCACCTGTTGCGTGGATAAAATCATTTTGACATGTGAATTCTCCCGTAACACGTTGCAGACATCTTGTGTTACAGAAGTTACTACAGCTGCGATCCTGATGTTCAGCTCATCTAAATCAACCGGTAATGGTGGAAGATAAACACTTTTTTTCACATATTCCCTAATGTCTGGGGATATCGATTGGCGAGAGTGTAGTGTCAAGTCTTGGGCTATCGTACTCCTATCCAGCGTTTAGGCAATGTTTCATTTAGAAATCGTCGAAATCGGTTGTGCGGATATGGCGAGGTTCCATCTGTCTGAAAAATAATTTCTTCAAAGTCATAGAAAAAGCTAATCTTACAGCATCTCAATATAAGAATACTCTGTTACTGTGTTTCCTTCAAAAGAAAGAGTCATAAAGTTTTGTAAAAATACATTAATTTTTGGTGAATCTCCGCTCCTTCTGTTCAATCTCGTGCGAATTCTTAAGTTCCAGTATGCTAACTTTATCGCTTAAATGAAATGTTGCTTTAGCGCTTACCCTCTGTAAGAACCCATCACCTTTCTTATTCACTAACAATATTTCACAAAAAATCTTTACGTTTTCTTACTTACAAGAAGAGCTTGTATGGTTTGTAATGGGTACGGCATGAAATGCAAGTCTTCGTCTTAATACGTGCCATACAATTAATTGAAGAATCGCAAGTTCTCGGCTAGCTCAACGAGTAGACTTTTTCAGGATTCACAGAAAATCCCCTTGAATTCGTTGTATATTTTCCTTCAAAATGAGTTGAACAACTGATTCCTTCCCCTTACGTAAATATCTCGATTCATCAAATTGTCTGTACTTGCGACGAATGTTCTTAGCTGATAATAAATAAATTCTGAATCGCTGTCGAAAAGGACGTTGAACTGTTATTACGGACTTCGTTTTGCTAATTTTTTTTTTTTTTTTTTTGTCTTCAGTCATTTGACTGGTTTGATGCAGCTCTCCAAGATTCCCTATCTAGTGCTAGTCGTTTCATTTCAGTATACCCTCTACATCCTACATCCCCAACAATTTGTTTTACATACTCCAAACGTGGCCTGCCTACACAATTTTTCCCTTCTACCTGTCCTTCCAATATTAAAGCGACTATTCCAGGATGCCTTAGTATGTGGCCTATAAGTCTGTCTCTTCTTTTAACTATATTTTTCCAAATTCTTTTTTCTTCATCTATTTGCCGCAATACCTCTTCATTTGTCACTTTATCCACCCATCTGATTTTTAACATTCTCCTATAGCACCACATTTCAAAAGCTTCTAATCTTTTCTTCTCAGATACTCCGATTGTCCAAGTTTCACTTCCATATAAAGCGACACTCCAAACATACACTTTCAAAAATCTTTTCCTGACATTTAAATTAATTTTTGATGTAAACAAATTATATTTCTTACTGAAGGCTCGTTTAGCTCGTTTTGCTAAATTGTAAAACATAAAACGCTATCTGTTGCATAGGCGCCTTGTTCGTTGTTTATCACAGATATTAGCGTAAGTTTGAGCGCTAGTGTTGCAATCCGACGTTCGGTATTTGAAAATCTACGACACGCACTTTTAATTGGTGTAAATCTCATTCACTGACCATGCATGGTTACATGGTTTTGAAATCGGGTCATTCTTTTTGATACACAGTGTATATCCATTAATTGATTCGTGGTAGACGGAAAGATTACAAAATCAAATTTAATTCCTATTTAACGAATTTTGAAATAAGGTAAAATATGTTTCCCTGTATTAGAACAAACTAAATAGAAAATTTATCGGTAATAAAAACAAATTTTTTTTTTTTTTATTCTTGTGTGTGAAAAAAGAAGTGGTGGTCCCTTTTTTTGAATCCGGTACTCCTCGTTCTGATAATTTTTTTTAAAAGTCTAATTGAGTTGTCAAATTTTACTGAGGAATTCCAGTTAGGGATTCAAATCCAAAACCTTCAGGATGAAAGGCAGATTTACCATACTGAAGTCACCCTTCCGGATCTTTTTTGTTATTATACAGAGTGATTCATTAAGAATGTAACAAAATTTCAAGATATATTCTACTAGTGAAAATAAAGATGAAAGTTCATACAAATGTAGCGTTCTGAAACGTTTCGTTAGTGAGAATTGGCTGGGAAAAGCTTTCGCCTTGATTTCTGCACTTTCAGTAAAATTAAGCCATGGGATCCAAATTAAGGACCAATTTAGTGGTTTTATATGAAATCTAACCTGAAAAATTGAGAAAAAAAAATAGTTCCCAGAACAGTGTTTTCAGTGTTTTTGTTAAAGAGAAATCTGGGGTAGAAGACTAAAATATTGAGGTCGAAAAACAACTGCTTAGGTCTGGCGTTAAATAACTTTGTTAAACTAGTAATACACAGGTAAAGTTTTAAACAAAACTTGTAGAAAATTTTATTTTGAGTAAAATAATATTAATTAAGGCTACAGAAACTAAATATAGACGTAAGATTTTCGACGTTTAATTTCTAGTTTCCATACTATTCAGTTCGGGTGAATCCAGATTACTCGCGCCTCCAATTTTTGATACCTGATTCGAGTTCTCCATCATAAATTAGGGAGGGAATATTTCGGGAAATTTTGATTAAAATATCGGGGGGCTCTTCTGACAGGGTCGAAGTTTTGGAAAATTCACCCGTTTGAATTTGTAGAATACAGAATCGTTCCTTCAGTTGATTAAAAACTGAACATATTAAAATGAGCAAATTTTAAGTAGGTATTAAACGAAACAAAATTTTAAATATTAAGCGTTTTCCAACTACAAATGTTACATACTTTGTAAATCGATCAATTTTTTGTGAATCATGTTGTATACATTATTTTTGTTATAATACTATATTTTAATTGCATAATTTGTAAAGTGGTATAATATTTTGTAATTTTTACTTTCTTGTACGAAGTAAAGGAAGTATTGTGATCGCGAAAAATTTCGGTTTTCAACGGAAATATCCATTTTGACCATCCCTGAATTCATTTTGATTTGTTACAGCGTGACGTCTGTACGTATGTATCTCGCATAACTCAAAAACGATTAACCATAGAATGTTGACATTTTGGATTTGGATTTTGGACTGTTTTAATATTAAGTTGTGCACCTATCTTTTTGATTGTAATCGACTGAATCAAAAAAAAAAAATTGATTTTATACTTTTTCTTAACTTCAGTAATCAGCCCTAATTGAGACCTTTTCGACGATGTGTAGATATAAGTGGTACTTATTTCATTGGTTCCAGAATTATAGCCAAATAAAATTTTAATTAATGAATTATTTGGATCGTGAAAGGAGAAGCTCATCGTTTCGAATCGGACTTCATCTCTTTTTTTATTAACTTTTTTTTTAATTTAAAATAAATTGATTTATTAATAATTATTAACCTGTGATTGTAAAAAGATTTATATGAAAAATAATAATTCAATATCAACAAAAGAAATGAAAAAAAAATTGTAATAAAAAATATATGTAATTTAATAGGCGTATAAGGAAGTATCTGGGGTCCACATCACATTATTTTGGTTTGTGTTATTGATTTATGTTAATCGCTATAAGGTATGATTTATATTAATTGCTATAATTGACTGATTATATATATATATAAATTACACATGTACATTTCTCTTAATGAGAGATATTGATTACATGCTCGGTATTTTGCCTCTCTTCTTACTGCTTGTATTGTTCATTGCCGAGTGGGGTTATTCGAGTTTTGGAGGAGGGTAAAAGTGTGGGTGGGGAGAGCTCAGAGTAGCCATCATTCTATAAATTAATTACGTATAGTAATACGCAATATTCCTGTTAGCAAGTTCAGGCATAAATCACCACTTTTGTAATAATATAATCATACCGTTCTCTCTCTCTCTCTCTCTCTCTCTCTCTCTCTCTCACTCTCTCTCTCTCTCTGTGTGTGTGTGTGTGTGTGTGTGTGTGTGTGTTGATGTGTGTATGCGTACGCGCGCGCGCGCGTGTGTGTGTAACTAGTCTTATATATATGTAAAATAAAGACGTATATTTTAAGTAAGTCTGATGATTTGAAGCAACAAGAGAGGTTCAAGTGAAAAATTATTCTCGATTAACTTTTTCTTAAAATGATTTTGACTTTGAATTCTCTTAAGATAATGCTCACTTTGGTTTTAATGAACCGCAGCCCATTAAAACCTTATCCTTTACCTTAAATATCAGAAAATAAAAAATTAGCCTGACCTTTGAAATGATGTATACGAGTTTTCAACTATTTAGAATACTTAAACGCAATATCGTTGCGTTTAAGAAATCTACAGAAATCTAATTAATACTAGAACATAAATAGAATAAAAATAAGAGGACTTAAGAAGACGTAATTAGAATATAAAGTAAAGGAAACAAGAAAAAGCAGTTGGAAAATAAAAACAGTAATTGGAAAATGGATAGAGGTTTTAAAGAAATGTTTTATTACCAAAAAGAAACGAGAATATAAATGAACTAAAAGTAGTTACAAATAATGTTTCAACTACTATAGAAATAACAATATAAAATGTATTTAGAAGGCTGGATTTAAAAATAGTAATCAATGCTGGAATAATTAACAGAGTTTTTAAAGAAAATATGGGACATCCTTTTTGCGACAACATAATGACTTTAAAAAATTTTGATGCAAAAGATGATGTATTTCAAAAAAGGAACATAAATGGTTAAAAAAGTAATTTTTGGATCTTTTAACACGTATTTTCGTAGTCAATTTTCCAAGTACAAATTAGCAGAACAAGAGGCTAAGGCTAAAAAATTTAAAATTTACGGTAAACAAGAAGTTATAAAATTAGAACAGATTTTAAGAGAAGGATGCTGTTTCGATAGATACACAGACAAATTTATAATAATTACAAAGTGGAACTTACAGCCATTAAAATAGAACAACTTTTAGAAAATTGATTTGGTTTAAAAAAAATTAGAAGAGACAACTATTTATTTTAATTAGTATCAACCGGCCATTAGTATCAACCTAAAAGAAGATTTCCAATTTCAATGGATTAATGAATTCCACTCATTTTTTTAGTATATTTCATTCTTGCTAACATATCGCCGTATTTGACGCCATTCGCAGGTGTTTACAGAGATAATCATATGAAATCACTAAAAAATTCACTGATATGAATATCAAAATTTAACGTTCCGTATTCTTTATCATATCTACCTTCTGATATTTATTTCCCATTAACTATACTTTACAGCTATTCAACATTTTTGAATACCAATCTATTAAAGTTTCATATAATTTGTGATTTTTTGAAAAGCCAAAACATCCAACATTTTATGGTTAGATTTTTAAGGTACGCTTTTCACTGACGGGTTACTTTACCCTTCATCGAATATTATTAATTGGTAATGTTTAAATCAACTCCATCGAATTATTCTAGTGCTTAACTCATCATCGTAAATCCAACTGATTTCGAAATCAAGAGTTCTAAGGTTCAAATCCTTACTTTTATATGGATTTGAATACTAGATCCTTGTATAATACTAGAAACTTGGTTTCAATTAACCACACATATCAGGAATGGTCGACCTGAGACTGTGCAAGAATACACTTCATACATATCATACATATCATCCTCTGAACTAATACCTTACGGTGGTTCCGGAGGCTTAACAGAAAATGAGAGGAATGTTTAAATCAACGTTGAAACAGTTCGTTGTATAATACATATTTATTTATATTATTTATGTATATATTTATTTCCGTTGAAACAGTTTGTTTTATGATGCATATTTAATATCGTAACTCATTGATTTTTCAACCCACTAAAGCAATATCACTTTTTAACTTACGGCTCGTTATTATATTTGTGCCAAATTATAGCCAATTTTTTCTTTGCTAAAAGTTTAGTATTGTGTTTAGGCAAATGTGGTTACACAAAATTAGCAAGTAACTTATTTTAATAAAGGAAAAAAAACAGTAACTCAAAAATTTTGGTTAACTAGAAATCAATTCGAAATAACATGGCGAGTTTGGTATAAAAATTACTGGTTAATAGTGGTAATTGTTGTATTTCAAAAAAAGGCAGTAAAAATTTGCTTACAAAGGGTATAAAACTATTCTCGATTTTGGTTATGGTTATTTGGTTATGGTTGGTGATATCAAAAAAATTTACTTATATAAGTTTTAGGCTCTTATGCAAACAATAGTAGGAACTTTAAACGAATTAGATAATTTACTTAATAAGAAATTTATAGCGATATTTTATTTTTTTCGAAACAGCCCCTCATTTTCATTCCCATGGTTTAATTTTGGTCGTTAACTTGACTGAGAGTTATTATTTTTAAGGAACAATTTGAAAGTGATTGGCGCAAAATTACGGCAGTTATAGTGTCCAAAAGAAAGTGAAAGATATATATATATATATATACAAATACGCAGTCCAAAATAAAATTTATAGGAGAAATATCAGAGCCCTTTGAAGTTAAAACGGGATTGAGGCAGGGAGATGGTCTGTCTGTCGCCAATATTGTTTAACCTAATCCTCGAGAAAGTAATAAGGGAATGGCGGAAGAAGAAAGAGGAAAACGGATTAAAAGAAATACGACTAGGAGCTGGTAAAAACCAAATAAAAGTGGATTGTTTGGCTTTTGCAGATGATATAGTAATAATTACAAAAAATTATGAAGAGGCTAGAGAATCGATAGAGTTACTAGAGAAAATAGCCATAAGGACAAGACTACAGATATCTTACGAGAAGACGGAATACATGGAATACCGACATCACAAGGAGACAGAAATAAAAACAAAAGGTGGGAATATCAGGAGAGTCGACCGTTTCAAATATCTTGGAGAAATTATTCAAGCTAATGGACTCGGTGAGGCAGCTAACACGGAAAGGACCAGGAAATTAGAAAGAGCATACGGGATAACAAAGAATATCTAAAAAAAAAGAGTATATCATACGGATCAAAAATAAAACACTACACTACCGTGCTCAAACCAGAGGCACTCTACGCATCGGAATGTTTGATACTCAGGAAGAAGAATGAACTGAAGGAGATGGAAATACGTGAAAGAAGAATCTTGAGGAAAATATTAGGACCGAGAAAACTAGAAGACGGATCTTACAGACTAAGAAGTAACGAAGAACTTCTTTATAAAGGGAACAACGAACCGCTGACGTCAACGATGAGAAAACGAAGGGTGAAGTTCTACGGTCACTCAGGATGACGGATGATAGGTTAACGAAGTGCGTCTTTAGTTTTTTAACAAATATGAAAGCGACTACGTATCGGGTCGTCGAAGTTAAGAAGGATCTCAGCGAACAACAACTGAACGAAGGCGATGAGTGTAACAGAACTGAGTTTAGAGATAAAATTAATAAACACATTTTCCGGAAACTTACAGATAAGATAAGAACTGGGTGGCAGTGGACTGATGAACAAAAACAAGTTAAACGAGACGGAAATGAAATTGCACTGGGAAAACAGACGGAAGACATCTGTTGTATAAAAAGTTCAACGCGGTCCAAAGAGACCATAACGGAAAAAATATATACATATACACACTTTTGAGCTGGTTGTGGTTTTGGAGTCTGGGGATATGAAACGCGAAGGTATGTTGAAATTTTCCAGAAATTGAATCATGGTACTTATTATAATAGGTAGGTTTATTATGAAATCTACCTTAAAACCGTACCAAATTACATTGTAGGGAATATATGTACGTTTTTATTTTTCTAATTAGCCTCCGAAACCACCGTAAGGTATTATTTCATAGGATAATATGTTTGAATGTAAATGAAGTATAGTCTTGTACAGTCTCAGGTCGACCATTCCTAAGGTGTGTGGTTAATTGAAACCTAACCGCCACTGGGTGTCTAGACAAACGAGATAAATACAGTCTTGTTATGATACAAGAGTACCAGTTCTGTAAGAACTATATTTTTTTTTAATTTTATTTATTTTTTTTACTATATGCATGATTTAGCATGAATAAAGCTCATCCAGTGTCGTGCCATGATAAAAATTTTAAACTTTGTTTTTCTGATAATGGAAATAGACGTAGTGTTGTTTTTTTTTTGTTTTAATAATGTTCCTAAATCATTGAATTACTTTTATGAATTTGTTTACGTATTAATATTACAATCTAAAAAATGATGCACTGCGTAATAAAAAACAATGTTGTGATAAATGTAGAATAAATAAATAATTAAAAAAGTAATCAAGAAATAAAAAATAATCCAAAATAATAAATATTTAAATATATATAGTAATTAATTTTGCTTGGAAATTGATTCAAATGAATTTTATTGTCATTGTAATGACCATACAGTTTAGACAAAAGTTTCTATTGCGTCGTACGTAATAACTTATGAGTGCAGTTATGTCGTAATTGCCCTGTGAAGTACATTTTTAATATACACGAAATTTACTATATGTCGTTGACTGGGAGGGGAACGTTAGCGTTTAATAACAATGCACTCTTTCCAATTCAACTGATGTAATTACATTTTTTTTTATAATATAATTTTTTAATATTAAAAATAAATATTGTTTTTTTCTTTTTTTTTTTTGCTTATTATTTATATTGATTTTATATTTTACATATGAGTGCATCGTGGTAACTGCAAATAATTATATTTATATATGCTGCGTGAATTTCCAGTTCTTTTAGCGTGATATAAACCCATTTATAAAGCTATTCCCTGTAATTTCATATTTTTTAATATTTAATGGTTTTCTTAAATCTTATGTACGTATTGCTTGATTTAAATGTTTATTGTTTTAAAATGAATATTGGAATTTTAAAGTTGTATAATATTTCTGTATATTCACGTACATAGATTAATTATACGTGAAATGAAAGAGCAACTCAAATAATTTTAGTTAAGCGCAAACTTATAAACTGTTTCCCGTATCTTCCGCTTGAAAGCGTTAATAGCAAAGATGGCGACCCCTCCCGAGAGAAAGCGTTCTGTGTTTTGCAGTTTACAAAGTGTGAATCTGTAATTACCGTTCAACCTGCGTTCCCTTTGAAGTTTCCGTTGTGATCTTCCGAGTGACAATAACATTTGTAGATTGTATAAACAATTTAAAACTGCTGGCTGTATTTGTAAAGTGAAGAGTACAGGACGACCGAGTGTGTACGAAGACTTATGTTGTACGTATCAAAAAGTCTTTTGTGTGTCCTCCTAGAAAATCCGGTAGGAAGGCTAGCCACGAATTAGAAATTCCAGTGAACGGTTTTAAGTTAACCTTTATAATTGCGTCCATATAATTTACAGCTGTTAAAAGTTCTAAAGAATACAGATTATTGTTTGCGTGCTAGTTTCGCAAATAAAATTATGCACTGTGACGCTAAAGAGTTTCTTTATCCTGTCATACTCATTGACGAATTAACATATCATGTTAATGAAAAAGTAAACATTCATAATATTGTGTGTATCTGAGAATGAGAAAATCCTCACTCACGAAATATTGAAGTGTTAACGAGACTCCCCAAAAATGAATGTTTTTTTTTTTGTGCCGTATCCCGAAGGCAAGTGTACGATCCGTTTTTTAACGGAAGTAGATGTGTTTGGAATGAACTATCTTGATATGCACAACTATGGATTTTTCCTCAACTGCAATACGAACCACAGAACTTTATTAAATTCCCCCCCCCCACGATTGCTGGATCGATCGCGGTGGACCAGATAATAGTGCTTGTTTGTAGTGGCCTCCACGTTCGCCCGATCTGATCCCATGCGATCTTTTTCTTTGGGGTTTATAAAGGATCAAGGTTTATAAAGGTGTTTGGTTTCTAGTCCTTACTTGAGACATAGGATTGAAGCAGCTGCCGCATCAATTACTCCAGATTTGCTGATTAAAGTATGGGATTAACCCTCCTACCGGTTGGATGTGTGCCGTATGACGATTCTGCTCGCATTGAACACTTATATAAAAGACTTTACCTTTCTTTTCCTGTTTAGCCTCCGGTAACTACCGTTTAGATAATACTTCAGAGGATGAATGAGGATGATATGTATGAGTGTAAATGAAGTGTAGTCTTGTACATTCTCAGTTCGACCATTCCTGAGATGTGTGGTTAATTGAAACCCAACCACCAAAGAACACCGGTATCCACGATCTAGAATTCAAATCCGTGTAAAAATAACTGGCTTTACTAGGTCTTGAACGCTGGAACTCTCGGCTTCCAAATCAGCTGATTTGGGAAGACGCGTTCACCACTAGACCAACCCGGTGGGTCATTATATAAAAGACTGTAAGTTGCTCTTTTATTTTATATATAATTTATTAATGTAAATAAAACTTAATAAATATTACATAACTTTAAAAACCCTATATTCATTTTGAAACACACTTATACTGATGTTATACAAAAAGATTTTATTTTATCGTAATTTAGACCAACTTTTGAGTAATTTTTTTTTTTTACTGATTGAATTGTCTGTTAATCTTACAAATAGCCTTTACACTGCTCCTGGATACATATTTGTTCTCTTCATTTTTTACGGTTCATGAACCGATTATAGTTCTCAATAAATAATTTTTAAGGTTTTTTTTTTTTTTATTTTTACAGGTTTTATGTAATATGACTAATTAGATCTGTTAATTAATACTAGGTCAGTCAAATATAAACCGATCTTTTGATTTTAACAGTTATTAATGAAAATTAAAAATATAAAATCTATTTTTTGTATTTCTATGAACTAGAAATAAATTTCTACACTGGGAGCTAGATAAAAATTTTGAGGACGTCACGAGCCAGTTCAGCACAAACTCCTTTATTTCTTTGTTGTTCTGGAATATCTATGCTCTCCCAGATTCTCAATAGTTCAAACAAAACAAAAAATCACAGGAGGATAAATCTGGACTGTACGGGAGATGTTCTAAAGTTTCCTAGAAAATTTCCTCCCGTTTATCCCGAGTGGTGTGTGATGCCAGACGATGTCATGAAGAATCAACCAATTTGCCGACGGCACCTTTTGTTTCTGTAGATGGCTTTCACTATGTACACCAGCTGAGAGAAAAGACTCATACCGCGCTGCTTTAGGAAGCTAACCGAGTGATATGGCTGGCTACCAACCAGATTCAGGTTCCAAGTATTTTAATGGTGGACAGGTACTTGCTGACATTCAGTGGCTTAGACGTGGCCGCGAATTGCTGTCTTTGACGAGACAAATTAATTATTAATAGTCATATATGTTTTAATAGTTGACGGGGTGCGCCTACCCATTTTAGTGATATATGATATGTTGGCGGTGGGACAGGCAAGGAGTGGTGTACGGTACCACGCTTATTCCGCTCACGCTTTTAAGTTAGCCGTAGGAGCTAGTTAGGACACTGGTTGCTAAACTGTTTCGTGGCTCAGTAGCCGTTTGTGGCACAGACATTCGGTCTTATGGTTCAGAGTGACCGAATGGGGTGGTGGCGGGAGAAATGCCAAGCAAACTAATGTACAACACTTGGAAATAGTAGGCGGGATTCACAGTACAACGTTCGTGGAAAAATCGGCGACCAATATGTCTTTTTATTCTCAAAAACGGTTGTAAGGACTTTTCCAGCCGACGATATCGTTTTCGCCTCTACAGGGAAAGGGTCCTATGCTACTCAACACTTGTCTTTTGACTCTGGATTTTAGTGATGGTCCCATGCATCATCATACCTGACTACTCGATGAAAAATTATTTACCTCTCATCGAAATCGTTTCAGGAGACTTTTTTAATTTTCTGTCGGCGCCTGTTTATAATCTTGGGTCAAACGTCTTGAAACTCACCTTGCACAGAGTTTATGGAAACCGAAGTACTTCATGTAGAACGAGTATTTCCATGAAGATATCCACTTTTGAAATAATTTCATTAGCGGTAAGATGCCGGTTGTCTTCAGTGAGGTTACTGATCGAGCAACTGTTGTTATCCGTCACATTTCTCTCTAAACACCTAGCTACTTGACTCATTTTTTACAGCCTTACGCCTTCCTTTAAATTTTATGTCCTCGACGTAGACTTTGATACGTGACCGAAAATCTAATACCCACAAAATTAATGAGTTCTTTAAAAAAAAATGAAGTAAAAAAATTTGGATCTTAAAAGAGGAAGGTACATCGGTACGAATCAGACTTCTTCTCCTTTTTATAACGTTTATTTTAATCTAAATACATTAATTTATTAATAATTATTAACTTCTGATCGTAAAAAAAAATTTTCGATAAATGAGAATTTTATAATATCAATGAAAAAAAATATCAGAAGTTATTAATGAAATAAAACTTTATGAACTTTTAATTTAAAAAAAAAAAAGTGTATATGTAATTTAATAGGCGTACAAGTAAGTCATGAGGTGTCCACATAGATTTTTTTCGTTATGTCCACATAAGGACCGCGAATAACAAATGTTTTTGAATTTCTGTTTTTCTATTATTTATCTTTTGCCTCATTTTCCATCTTCTTCTTCTTCTTTTAATTGTTCGTTACCTTGGGAAAAATTCTTAATTATTAATATTAATAAATATTTATGTAAATTAAATAAAAGAAGAATGAAATTAAATTTTTGAAAGAGTTATTAAAATTAATATTTAGTTGTAGTAGTGGTGCGTAAAATTTACGCCACATAATATGAGAATGAATTTATTTATCTTTTCTCACCTGTTGCATAGCGTTGCCAACACTAAAACATGGAGTGGAATATCAAATGTGTCCGTTATATAAACACCATTTTCAAAATGGAACACTAATATTTTAATTAAAATTAGTTTATACTTAATCTTCCACATGCGTTTAAATTAATTAACATTAATTAGAAATTATGATAAACTAACTTCTTCATTTTTGAGTTTCCGTTTATTTATATATTTTTTACTTTCTTGTACAATGTGAAAGTATTGTAATCACGAAAATTTCAATTTTTCAGAATTCAAAAGAAATATCCATTTTGACCATCTCTGAATCCATTTTGACTAGTTTCGGCGTGACATCTGTACTTACGTACGTCTGTACGTAAGTATAGAACTAAAAAACGATTAGCCGTAGAATGTTGAAATTTTGGATTTAGGACTGTTGTAACATCTAGTTGTGTTCCTCTCCTTTTGATTGCAATCGAGTTGACCAAAAATATGCAAAAAAGCCCAAAATCCACACAGTTTGGATTTTGAATTGTTTCTTAACTGCAGCAGTAAGCCCTCATTGAGAGATTTTCAGCGATATATCATAAACGGTACTTATTTTCATCGCTTCCAGAGTTTTATCCAAATAAAACTTTAATTAATGAAATATTTGGATCTTACAAGGTGAAGGTACATCGGTCGAATTCGACTTTATCTCCCTTTTTTGTTTTTAATTAATTTTTTTTTTAAATTTAAATGTATTGATTTTTATTTGTCTTCAGTCATTTGACTGGTTTGATGCAGCTCTCCAAGATTCCCTATCTAGTGCTAGTCGTTTCATTTCAGTATACCCTCTACATCCTACATCCCTAACAATTTTTTTTACATATTCCAAACGTGGCCTGCCTACACAATTTTTTCCTTCTACCTGTCCTTCCAATATTAAAGCGACTATTCCAGGATTCCTTAGTATGTGGCCTATAAGTCTGTCTCTTCTTTTAACTATATTTTTCCAAATGCTTCTTTCTTCATCTATTTGCCGCAACAACTCTTCATTCGTCACTTTATCCACCCATCTGATTTTTAACATTCTCCTATAGCACCACATTTCAAAAGCTTCTAATCTTTTCTTCTCAGATATTCCGATTGTCCAAGTTTCACTTCCATATAAAGCGACACTCCAAACATATACTTTCAAAAATCTTTTCCTGACATTTAAATTAATTTTTGATGTAAACAAATTATATTTCTTACTGAAGGCTCGTTTCGCTTGTGCTATTCGGCATTTTATATCGCTCCTGCTTCGTCCATCTTTAGTAATTCTACTTCCCAAATAACAAAATTCTTCTACATCCATAATCTTTTCTCCTCCTATTTTCACATTCAGTGGCCCATCTCCATCTTTGTTATTTCTACTACATTTCATTACTTTTGTTTTGTTCTTGTTTATTTTCATGCGATAGTTCTTGCGTAGGACTTCATCTATGCCGTTCATTGTTTCTTCTAAATCCTTTTTACTTTCGGCTAGAATTACTATATCATCAGCAAATCGTAGCATCTTTATCTTTTCACCTTGTACTGTTACTCCGAATCTAAATTGTTCTTTAACATCATTAACTGCTAGTTCCATGTAAAGATTAATAAGTAACGGAGATAGGGAACATCCTTGTCGGACTCCCTTTCTTATTACGGCTTCTTTCTTATGTTCTTCAATTGTTACTGTTGCTGTTTGGTTCCTGTACATGTTAGCAATTCTTCTATCTCTGTATTTGAACCCTAATTTTTTAAAATGCTGAACATTTTATTTCAGTCTACGTTATGGAATGCCTTTTCTAGGTCTATAAACGCCAAGTATTTTCGTTTGTTTTTCTTTAATCTTCCTTCTACTATTAATCTGAGGCCTAAAATTGCTTCCCTTGTCCCTATACTTTTCCTGAAACCAAATTGGTCTTCTCCTAACACTTCCTCCACTCTCCTCTCAATTCTTCTGTATAGAATTCTAGTTAGGATTTTTGATGCATGACTAGTTAATCTAATTGTTCTGTATTCTTCACATTTATCTGCCCCTGCTTTCTTTGGTATCATGACTATAACACTTTTTTTGAAGTCTGACGGAAATTCCCCTTTTTCATAAATATTACACACCAGTTTGTATAATCTATCAATCGCTTCCTAACCTGCACTGCGCATTAATTCTACAGGTATTCCATCTATTCCAGAAGCCTTTTTGCCATTTAAATCTTTTAATGCTCTCTTAAATTCAGATCTCAGTATTTTTTCTCCCATTTCATCCTCCTCAACTTCCTCTTCTTCCTCTATAACACCATTTTCTAATTCATTTCCTCCGTATAACTCTTCAATATATTCCACCCATCTATCGACTTTACCTTTCGTATTATATATTGGTGCACCATCTTTGTTTAACACATTATTAGATTTCAATTTATGTACCCCAAAATTTTCCTTAACTTTCCTGTATGCTCCGTCTATTTTACCAATGTTCATTTCTCTTTCCACTTCTGAACACTTTTCTTTAATCCACTCTTCTTTCGCCAGTTTGCACTTCCTGTTTATAGCATTTCTTAATTGCCGATAGTTCCTTTTACTTTCTTCATCACTTTCATTCTTATATTTTCTACGTTCATCCATCAGCTGCAATATATCTTCTGAAACCCAAGGTTTTCTACCAGTTCTCTTTATTCCGCCTAAGTTTTCTTCTGCTGATTTAAGAATTTCCTTTGTAACATTCTCCCATTCTTCTTCTACATTTTCTACCTTATCTTTTTTACTCCTAATGAATCTGTCGACCTAATGAATTGACACATAAGATTTTCTATTAATTTGAATAATTTTCTAACTTTATTCGTTGTTTTATATATACATGAAGTCGGATTCGAACCGATGTGTGAATCGCTTCGGATCCGACACGTTCTTACTTATACCACGTAACTGCTTGAGCGACGCGAAACAAAACTAATATAAAATGGTGATATTTACACCACAAAAAAATGTGATGCAATGTGTTGTCCACTACAATGCAATTATGTAACTGTCCACTTTATTAAAGAATTGGAGGATCGTATTTCACTTTCAAATGAAATAAGTTTAAATGAAGTGCAGATTTGACAGATGTGACAGATTTCACTAACGATGAGATGAAGTTGCATGCTTAAATATAAATGTTATATATGTATATCCTATCCTTATAAGATATATATTTTATTATTATTATTTTTTTTTAATACGTACGTTTAGTTGCACTGTTCAATTAACGATCCAATAAAAGCAAATCGAATATCAGTTGAATCAATCAGCTGATTGTAATGTAACTAACGTTAACGCGATTCAATTACAAAAACGTAATTAAACTTCTTTCTGAACTTCGTAAATCAGCAAACATAACCTAACTCTCGCTTTGTTCGTTAACCTCCTCTAATTAATCTTAAATATTAAATTTGCCATTGTTAAGCTGAGTCCATAATTATATACAGTAACCAATTATTTAGATCGAAAATAATGTATATCACACCTGTACAATATTGAATTACGAAAGTTTTGTTGAAGGTACTATGTAACTTGTGAATGGCGTAACTCGGGTGAAAGGCATCGTATTGACGATTATTTTGATGCTATATGCGAGTCATTTCCATTACAATAAAGTAAATAAAAATATAGTTGTTTAAATATAAATATTTGTATCATAATTGATTTTTACTTCTTTCTTATACTTTACGAAAAAGTTATCATTGTAATTTCAATAAAAAGGTGGTAACATTTAAAAAATACGGTTGAAATTATTACTGAATATATATATATATATATATATATATATATATTCAGTAATAATATATCATATATATATTATATATATTCGAATGTTTGTTTGTCCCGTATGCGTTCCTATACCATTCATTCGATTGCGATGAAACTTTGAGGAGTTGTGCGCACGCTCGTGAAGATTTCTTAGTTAGTTTGGACCCGCTAAATGGCGCTGGGGTTGAGATATTTTGAAAAATTGTATTTATAATCTGATTTGACTCATATTCAGAATATACTTTAGTTTACGTGAAAAGAAATATTGTTTTGGAAAACATGGACCTGCTAGGTGGTGCTTAGGTCGAATTATTTCGAAAAATAGTATTTATGGCATGGCCCGATTTGGCTCATATTCAGAATATATGTTACTTACATGGAAAGAAATACTCTCTAAAAAAATTGGACCTGCTAGATGGCGTAGTGGTTGAGATATTTAGAAAAATTGCATTTATGGTCGGATTTGGCTCATACTCCGAAGATATAGTTACGTGGAAAGAAATAATTTTGCAAAGAATGGACTCGCTGGCGCTGGGGTTAAGATATTTAGAAAAGACTTTATTTATGAACCGATTTGGTTCTAATTTAGATTATATATTATGTGAAAAGAAAGAATTTTTGCAAAAACTATACGCGCTAGGTGGCGCCGGTGTCGAGATATTTAAAAAAGAAACAAACAAATTTACAAATAGACTTTCTTCTTCTATATATATATATAAAAAAAAAAAAAAAAAAAAATGATAAAGGTATCCGATGACCCCCTCTGACTCATTCCAAATCTCGAAGGAAACTGCTCTCACAGAATGCACTGCCACTCAAACTAAGTTCCTGTTTCCTGCTGCGTTGTATATTTTAATTTAAAAAAATTATAAAAGTAATTTTCTCTTTTTGATTGAACAAAGAATTTGGAAGGAAAAAGAAAACAACTTAACTTAACTTAACTTTTTGTGTCTGCTATTGCTATAGACTAAAAAGCTACTCGACCGATTTACGCGCGGGTTTTTGCAAAATGGTCTGCGTTGTCCGGAGAAGGTTTGAAGCTGTTGAAATTCTCGATGTGACCGGTAGAAAGAAAGTTAGGGATATTTTGAACCGACTACTGTGTTTAGAGAGTAGTTAGAATTAAATCCGATAGGTAGTGCTATTTTGACAATTGGATTTATTTACATTCATTTTATGACTAGTATTGATGTCTCTAGTTTTACGGTGTCAATGAATAGTATTGAAATCCGTATAAAAGTAACTGCCTTTACTAGGATTTGAACCTTAGAACTGTCGACTTCGAAATAAGCTGATTTGCGATCAGTTCATTACTAGACCAACCCGGTGGGTTATTATGAAATGATAGATTTTCATTTCCAAACCATTTTTTTAAAACGTAACAGCTGTTTTTTTAATTTCTATACAGATGTTCTAATGTGAGCTTTTTAGGTAGATTTCATAAGAAAGTTATCTATTGTAATGAGTATCATGATTCGACTTCCGAAATATTTGCACATATTTTCGCGTTTCACATCTCAAACAGACCCCAAAACCACCGTCGGCTCAAAAGTTTATATATATATATATATATTTCACTTTCTTGTGGACACGATAACTGCCGTAATTTTGCGCCGATCAACCAAATAGTTTCTTAAAAATAACTCGTTCCAAAATCTCGATCGAGGTCGTTAACGGCCAAAATCAGACCATGGAAGTGGAAACGGAGGGCTTTTTCGAAAAAAAAAATATCGCTATAGCTTTCTTATTAAGTAAAATATCGAATTCGTTTAAAGTTCCTACTATTCTTTGGATAAGGACCTAAAACTTATTTAAGTAAAACTTTTTGATATCATCAGCCATTGGCTCAGCGGATGAAAAAAAAAGAGGTTTTGAAGACAAAAAATGTTACCTTTCTTAATAGGCATAGT
Organism: Lycorma delicatula; assembly: GCF_047948215.1. Taxonomy (NCBI): domain Eukaryota; kingdom Metazoa; phylum Arthropoda; class Insecta; order Hemiptera; family Fulgoridae; genus Lycorma; species Lycorma delicatula. The sequence goes on along the minus strand of NC_134465.1, from coordinate 61,450,865 downwards.
ATCGATTCATTTTATAGTCCCCTAAACTTTACCTAATACTTTTGTCTGAAAAAATGTTTGATATGACTAACCCTTACGGCAAGGGATAACCAAAATGTTGCTGGAATTGTAAAACGATGTTGTAAAACGGCTTGTCATATGCTAAATATGTGAAACTTTTTTCACACGCAACCATTGTCGTATTGAGTAGATTTGAATTTTTTTTTAACTTTAAGGTAGAAATCTTTTTTATCCCCTACTTATTAGCACCGGTGAAATATACCTTCCCCTCTCGGCGTGTCGAAAGCGATTTTTTAAAAAAATACGTTAATTTTTCCTGGCTTTTTGAAGAGAAGTACGGTATAACTCCCAGACGCATGGATTGAGTAGGGGTTGAAAATGAATTTCTTTTTTCTTTTTTTTTTTTAGCTATGAGGAATACGAAGATATACAGTTTACTTACACACCTCATGTGTATTAATAATATACTTAAATATATATACTTAAGGATCCCTATATATTTAATGTAGTAGACCTATGTATAAAATTTTTATGGCTCGATAATTACCAAAACTACTAAATCAATTTTATTGAAAATTAGATATGCTTTAGTAATGTATCTGATCTTGTAGATATGAACATTTGATGAAGATTGGTTGAGTTGTTCTTGTGTTCCGCTCAACTTTATATCAAAAATAGGTTGAGTGCATTGGTGTATTTTTATTATTTATTTTATCACTGTTGTCCTTATTTGACGTGTTTTTTTTATTTTATTGATATGTTTTTTAATATATATATTTTATTATGAATCATAATTTTTTTTTGTAAAATTTTTGATTAGAATGAGTTGATTCTTTTTCAAAAGAAGAAAAATAACGAAAAGTCACTTTTTAATACTCTTCTATATTTTCAAAATTAAACACAATTTTTTTTATTATTTATATTAATGCTTTTTCGTGCACACACAAATGTACTCTTACAAAATAAGATTTCAAATATAGATATAACTGTGGTGTAGGAGGTGCTATACTTAAAACCATTTATTAATTATTATATATCATACGCATAGATACGCTATGTATGTTGTGAATTATTTATTAAAATTTAAAATTGGACTTTGTTAATATGTATATCCTATACTGGTAATGACGTCATGATTGCATGACTGTTATTAATCTCTTATATTTTCCATTACTTTATAATATATTACATTATTCTCCGTTTTGTGGAGAGAATTATTCTCTCTCTCTCTCTCTCTCTCTCTCTCTGTTTTATAAAATTATTTATAGGGCTTTGATTTTCAAAATTTTTAATGATGAATGGGGCTTTCTTCTATTAATCTTATGTTTCACGTTATAAATTATCGAATTTTAATTATTTGTTGTTTCGTGTTTAATTAGCGTCAGTACACTATGCTGATGGTAATTAATTTGTTGCCAATACCTTCTTATTTAAGTGATTATTATTAAAATTCTTAAAATAGTTTCAAAGGACTATGTAGATTGAAAAGTATATAATTTTTAATAATTTAATTTATAGTCCCGTTACAAGTCATTGGTTTATGAAAATCAGTATAAATACAACAAATAATTTTGTTTGCTTTAAATTTTAATAAAATTAGTCTAGAGTAAATTAATAAAAATAAAGAATTTTCGATAAAAAGTGGGCTAAAAAGTTCCATCTAAAAGTTCTGTAATATTTTTTTTTAAGTTGTTTTCTTTTTCCTTCCAAATTCTTTGTTCAATCAAAAAGAGAAAGTTACTTTTATAATTTTTTTAAATTAAAATATATAACGCAGCAGAAAACAGGAACTTAGTTTGAGTGGCAGTTTCCTTCTGTGAGAGCAGTTTCCTTCGAGATTTGGAATGAGTCAGAGGGGGTCATCGTATACCTTTATCATTCTTATGGATGGAGTAATAAAAATATAAGTAGAGGCAAAGGAAATTTACACTTGGTAATTGGATGCTGCAGAAAGTTTTGATATTGTTTTTGCAATCAAAACATTCAGATTTTGTTTTTACAGATGATCTAGTGCAACCGAACGGGTTGGTCTAGTTGTAAACTCGTCGTCATAAATCAGCTGATTTCTTAGTCGAAAGTTCTAAAAATCAAATCCTAGTAAAGGAAATTTACTTTTATACGGATTTGAATACTACGTAGATCGTGGATACCGGTGTTTTTTGGTGGTTGGATGTCAATTAACCACAGATCTCTGGGATGGTCAATCTGAAACTGCACTTCATTTACATTCATACATATCATGCTCTGAAGTAATACCTTACGGTGGTTCCGGAGGCTAAAATGAAGATGAAAGATGATATGGTGGTTATATAAGCTCACCAGAAAATCTGAACCGTAATATAAAAATCTGGAAAGAAAAGCTAGATAAGAGATTAATAGATATAAGACTAAGTAACAGTATGATAATGCATGTTTCAACCGAGTCCAAAAATACGAGAATATCCATCGACGGATTTTTTTCCGGCTTAAATACCTGTGAACAAATCAGAATAGTAGAATGGAGGCAGAAGTTGGTAATAGAACTGCTGCCGGGGGCAGGCTGAATTACTCGCTATCCAGGGGCTTCTTGAATAAGAGGGAAATGAATGTAACAACTAAAATAGCTATCTGTAATTCCATATAGTTCTTGCTTTCCTGTATTCCAGTGAGACTTGGACTGTGTAAGATAGCTGCAGGTTCAGGAAATTAGATATATCAAAAGTGTATCAAGTAAAACTAGACGAGGTAGCATTAGAAACAGTAACATAAAAACGACTGTGAATACAAATCCCAATATCCAGATAGTAGAAGAAATCAATTAAAATGGCTGGAATATGTCTTGAGAATGAGCTAAAATAGGCTATCGAAATGGGTATGGAAATGCAAGACAAACGATAAAGAGGTCAGAATAGGCCTAGGAAACTGTGGGAGGATCGTTTTATGAGACGGGGAGGAGCCTAGAGTCGAGTGAGGCAGATAAATGGAGATCGAAAAGTATGGAGATCTCCCGAAACCTAGTGGTATAACAGGAAAGGAATAAAAAGAGGAATAAGAGTTAACGCTTATTTTAATTCTGGTTAAGATTGACTACCGCTTTAAATTTCGTTAAAATTAATTCCGCCTGTATTTTAAGTTATCACTGTACACCGTATAATATGATTTATATTTTTCAACAGTAATGCATAGTTAGATATTTTTTCCTTCTTTATTAGGATATTTCCGTATGCCACACAGTTTTGATGAGCAACGATATTCTTTTAAACGTAACCTTATCTTGTGGAGTAATTATGTTGTGTAAATTGTTTTGTCGGAAAATTATTTTTGTTTCATCTGATATTTAAGGTACTTCACATAAAATGATTAAACCAGAAATATCTACTTCTATTCTGAGTAAAGATAAAAATCCCCGCCGTTACCCGTTTTGTGCGTAATAATAAATTATTTTCTGAAGGAGAATCCTTGAATATTTCTTCGTATGGGTTGTTTGTTGATCTGGAATTCTCATCTTGGGTGGGTTGTTATTAATTACTACTAAAATACGTTTATTATTCTTTTTTAATTTTTTTCTTTTTTTCTCAGTTTATGTGTCATCATGCTAAGAATATTGAAACCGGTGGAACTGTTGGGTTTTAGTGATCTGATTGTGGTTGTTTGGCGGGGGGCCTGTTGCTTATTCATGATAATAATATATTAAAAATAATGAGGCTAATTTTTTCGCAGTCTATTCCTTCACGGAAAAAATTTAATGTAAATGTATCTATTTACAATTTATTTATTTGCGGTATTCCATTATTAATTGTTTCAACATTTTTTGTGTTTTTTTTTTTATTGCTGCACAAGAAGTAATATATTTTTTAAAAACACTAACAATTGATTGGATGGTTGAAATTAAAGAGATTCATACGATGACGTATGTTACTTGGTTTGATTGTAATTGGTGGATTGTAGTAGGCGTGTTTGAAGTAGATGAGAGCGCAGCAAATCACACGGGGTACTCGACCAATGTTTGAGCAGGAGTAAATAATCCCATCCGAAGTACTATTTTTTTTTCTAATAATTTTAACTATAGTTTTTACCAAGATTATTTCTTCAAGCCGATGAAATCTTTGAGTTAAATTATTAAACTTTTATTTTTAACGAAGCTAAATATATATTTTTTTAATTTACGTAGAATATATTTTTGTAGATTGTGTGTAGTAGACTATCTATGTCAGTAAAACTTGTGATTATGTATTTTTTCAAAACACTTTCCTTGAAATAATGGTTTTTTATAAGATTATATACGCTAAGAAGTAAAAATCTCCTTTTTTCTTTGCCCGATTAAAGATTAACGAAATTTGAGTCATCGAGACGTGGAAAATGGTATTTTTTCAAATTTTTTAAAAATTATTTAATTTTTGCATAAATATTAAATATCTTAAAAAATTAAAGAATAATTTCAATTCAGAACCGGTTTGGAATTTTTGTGTATGTTCAAATTTTACTCTTACCAGTTGGTTCGATTTTAATGTAAGTTTTTTCCACACAGCTTAAAGTAGGCGATCTTTTTTAAAAGAAAAAGACTTATCTATATAGACTTTGGTTATTTTTTTTTATCTATTGCCATCACTTTTATAGCATAATAATACATATCCTTTAAAACCAATATCTGTTCGGGTTCCGCGTGGCATCTGATGAACTATGCGTCTGCGTGGAGGTCCAGTCAAGTGAACACCTGATATTTGACTGCCCTGTTTTTGGGGGAGCCAGAGACCGGGTCACCCTGGAACTTAGAGGTCAAAGGGAAAATCAGCCACTCACAAGCGGCGAGTCAATGTGGTAGAGCAGCATTGTCGGACCGCGTGGAAGTTCCTTGATGAGGTTGCTCTGTTCAACCGACATCCGTAGTTTGCTTAAGGGAAAGACTCTTACCGCATTGCCGTGTGAAGCTAACCCCACTTGACTGACCACCAGTCAATTATTATGATTCCAAGCGCTATAAAATGGTGGACAGGTGCTTTCTGGCATTCAGCGACCTGCAGCGTGGCAGCAAATTGGTGCCTAGAGGAAATAAATTTTATCATGGACGTCATATAATTTTTAGTAATTGAAAGGGTGAGCCTACCCATTTTGGTAAATATATGACGAGTGAGCGGTTGGGACACGTAAGCCGATGGTGTATGGCACCACGCTTAGTCCGCTCACGCTGTTGGGTAAGCTCTAGGAGCTATGTTAGGATACTGGTCGCTAAACTGTTCGAACCTCAGTTCCCGTTTGTGGCATAGACATTCGGTCTTATGCTTTAGGGCGACCTATTGGGGTGGTGGCGGGAGAAATGCCATGCAAACCAATCCTTTAATGTCATTCTGATATTCAGAACATTTTCATGCGAAATGTTATAAAAATTGTTCGAATAGTTTGTTTGGATGTTAGATTTCATAACTATTATGGTGTTACACGATCTGACAAGAGAATCCAAAACATATCATAGCTATTGATATTATCAAGAATATTAAATTCCAGTGCTGGACTTATTAATGGGAGTGAAAGTAAAGCGGTTTCCTACTTCAATAAGCCAAATATATTTTAGTAGGCTATATCAGTGTATCAAACCGACGGATTCGCAGATAATACACTTTGTTGTAAAAAAAAAACCGCCTTTAATCTGTTCACCACAAGGATTTGGCTATATAATAGATATCATTACTCTAAAAGAAAGAAAATTTGTCTATGAAATTTGTATCTCAGATGCGTTTCACAGCCATAAGAAATACTGTAAGATGTAGTTTTAAGCAAAAAATTGGTACATTAATTTACATAATATTTAATTCTCAAATAACGTCATGCCTTAGCTCATGTTCGATGGTAGTCTGTTACATAATGAATCTGTTTTTATTTTAATTTTATTTTTGTTATCTGTTCGCATGTTTTTTTCTTTTCTTCTAAACAGTTTTTTCCAATATAAATTATATATTTATATGGCTTCCTTTATATTATATAAATATAAAATAAAAGTTTTAAAATAAAATAAGCTAATAAAAACCTACTTTAAAAATAGCCCTTAATAATTAAAGAATACTATTTTCAGTGTCTATAAATTTCAATTTTTTTGTTTGTGTTTACTAGATTACTCTGTTAATACAATGTTTTTTGTGGGTTAAATTAAATTGTGCTTAAACACATTTTTTAAAGTTTTTATGTAGTACAGTATTATTATTCCTTTTTTTAACTTGTTGAACCATCTGTTTCTTTTAATTTTATTGGAATTATAAGTATTAATTTTATAATTTGTATTTTATTTATGTTTTGTGTTAATAACTATTATTTTTAGATCTAACTTTTTTACGACAATTTTTTTTTTGTTACACTGTGTGTTTTGTTTGAAAAAATATCCAACTGATTACTATAAACTGCTCCCAATACATCGGTTATCAGCCAGGTAATGTTGGACATCATATGAAATATTCACTGTTTTTTTTGTTTTTTTTTAGTTTTTTATTATTCTTTACATCTGTTAGCGTTGTACTGTTTTGTGTAACTCTATTATTTTGTTTATTAAAGTTATTGGATAAGTATATCAGAATTTTTTTTTAGTTAAGTATTGGCTGTATCGGTGATGTGTATATTCAATTGATAGGGAGGAGGGGTTGTATGTGTGTTCGTGAGTGGGGGATGGTTTTGAGGGGTATCAGATAGTAACGGGAGGGGAAGGTTTTGTAGGTAGAATAGCGTGGTAGACAGGTACGTAGGTAGGTAGGCAGGGTATGAGCAAACGAACGACTCGACCGACCTTGGTTCGATCAATACAGCGAAGCAGGTGAACACTGAAAACTGAACTGTATTACGTTCATCTGGCTGTGATGAACGTGCCTAACCGTACTGAACCCTTCCTTCCCTTTTTTAGTACGTACCCTTTTTCATTCGCTCCTCACTAACACCCTTTACACTGCACTTCGTTCCAACCATTCTGTTCGCCCTACCTGCACACCAACCACCATTATACGGTGAATAGAGGGAGTTAACCCCTCCATTCATCCTAGTTATATACTATTATTATCATCAACCATTATTAACCGACTGACATACGCGCATATGTTTGGACACACACACATACACATTTATACACATAATTACATACATATGTAGACCCATTGGGGAAACCTATATATACAACCCAAAAAATATCACGTATCAAAACTATTCTGTATGTCGTATTAAATAATTGTTATACATAAATAGTTTTTCCTAGGAATATACAAATGAAAAAAAATTAATTTGATAGTGAGTATATGTAAATAAATCCAATTTCCAATTAAGTAGCTGTACTCTAGATGATGCGTTAATGTGTAGGTCTCCTTGAAAGAGGTCAGATTAAATAATGAAAGAAACCTTTACAATTGTCCACCGATTATTTTAATGTTTCCTCCTTAGTAATTAAGTATGTACTTACGAATACAATTTTAAGCAACCCCACTCTAAAATAACTAGTTCATTACTTACCTAGTTAATTACAATAACTAGTTTGTTACGTAACGTAACGAGTGATGTCAACCCGTCATAATTCATTCGAGTGAGCTCTCCGGCTCGATCAGGAAATATCAACTTCTAGTTCTTTAATATATAATGTCAAACAATCGATTGTTTTACAACCCGAGTAACATATATTTTTAAACAAATTTATGTTATGCTTTAAGAAATATCTAGTTAAAATTAATGAATAACTATCGCTGCATTTTTCGAAGAATTATTTTTATTACTTTTGTTTCTTTTATGATACATTATTATTTGGTAAAATATTTCTTCGATCGATTTATCGAATTTCTGGTTTAGAAATATTTATAAGAAATTATAATACCATAACTTTCATGTACAGTGAGTGCTTCCTTTAACCGTGCTTGATAATAGTAAATATGGTCATAGTCATATAGTATTTTTTTTCGCGTGCATTGTACCCATGAAGATCTTTAATTTTTTTTTTTTAATTCTATTAGGATTTGTTATTATTATAAAATCATACGAAATATTTATGAAAAATAATATATTTAATAAAAACTATCTTTAGAAAATTATTTTCTTGATGATAAAATTACGAGTACATCATTTAACAGATTTCATAACATACTATTAACATCTGGTTGGTGTAAAGCTTTACTGATGAACTTCAAAGCTTTACTGGTTATTGACTTAAATCGTAAAGCTTTACTGGTGAACAATAATTGACTCAAATAGTTTACTTAATAATTGATAAAAAACTAAAATAATAAATAAAACTGTACTATTATCATTACCAGCTGATTGGGGGGCCTCTCGCATTTGACGATTTTGGATTTACATATTACTTTTACATAGACAAAAGCGTTTTCCAAACCTCTTTTGTTTCCTAGCAACAGATTTTGTAATAATTAACTCTGTATTTAGATCCAGAGGCCCTCAAGCACACTAGCTGAGTGCTATCCTTCGGCAGGACAGATATACTTCCATCAAAACGCATTAATAGTGGATAAGTTTCTTTGCCTTTAGGCAAGTCCCTTGCACCATATCCTTTTCCATTCTCCTCATTTCCCAGCTAAAATTATAAGATCCTTATAGCTTCCATTTTCCGTTAGATGATCTATAATGTTTACTCATTCTCAGCTTTACTCGTACGCACGATCCTTGTAACAGGTTTTTTTCAATCCTTTTCTCTTGATAGTATGTCCCAGCCAGTTAGATTTTACTATTCTGAATTGTTCTGATAAAGCTTTCATTCTCGTTCACTCTTCTTGTTACTTTATGTTTAATTTTGTCTTCTTAATTTTCTCCAATTTCCTTTATCCCACTTATCAAAAGTTCCAGTTTTTCGTTTGCTCTTTTTCTTAAGATTTTATGTTTTATACGCGGGAAGTAATAATAATAATAATAATTCTTTATTTCATAATAAATATAAAAAAAGAATGTTTTTACAATATACAATAACATATAACTATAACTGAAAAATATAAAATTAACATTAAATTCTTAGATTTGATCTAATAAAAAAAATCTAAAAACAAAAAAACACAGTTTATGAGACTAACAAAAAAACTTAGATTAATGCTTTATTATTTATTATCGTTAATTACTTAAAAAATAAAAGTATATGTACTAAGGATAGGTGCCTCCTTAGCGCATAGCTGTGTTGAGGTTACCATCAGTTCTTAAAATAATCAGTTGAGACGGATGCTAACAAGTTTCTCTAATAAAAACACAAAGATTCATTTAATAATTATTTATAACCTAAGAAAATTACACATAATAGAACTTTACCTTCAATGTTTACACGATTACTTAACGACTTATTTAACACTTAATTACGATTATTCAATGACTATTAAATTAGTGTCACTCGATGAAAAATGAAAAATTTAGTTTGTTAATTAAAAAGAAATTGAATATCCTGCAACGTCAAAAGCCATAGTCTTAGCCTTTTGGAGAAGATCGGTAGAGAATTTGCGGATGTTATAGAAATTGGAAGTTTATTAAACAACTTTGAGGCACAATAAATGAAGAAGCGTTTATAAGCCTCGTTTTTCGGAAATGGAATAGCTACACGGTTCTGTGCTTGTAGCCTGCCTGAATAAACACTATTATTATCCCTCATATAACCTCCTCTAATATAGAATATCCGCAAAACCCGATAAACATAAATATACCTTAACGGTAAGATTTGCAATCTTTGAAACAGTGGGAAGGATGGTTCAAATCTATTTATTTTAGTCATAATTCTTACAATCTTCTTTTGAGCAATCATAACAGGATTGAGAGTAGAAATATACGTACCTCCCCAACAGCAAATGCCGTATTGCAATTTTGAATTAATAATTGAATAATATATTGTTTTAAGGACAGAAATTGGACAAATATATTTAAGATAATAGAATTTCCTAAGCGCTGAACTCATGTAAACCCTTCATACTAGTTATATGAGCCTTCCAGTAGATACTCTCATCAGTTGTAACACTCAAATATTTTAGTTGGTCAACCCGTTCTATTCGGCTTAAAATTTCCGAGTCCACTTATCCTATATCAACTGATATAGGATAAGTGGACTCGTAAATTTTACAGTATCGTAACTTTTGATTCTGTACTACAACAGATCGCATGAGTATCGTCCATAGCCACAGGCGGCTGGCTATATGACAATGATATGAAAAATGCAGATTCATTTCGATGTTTACGATGATAATAAGCAATAGTTATCATTTTGATATCAAATGTTTAACAGGTTTTCGTGAATTAGATTCTTAGCGACAAATTTATCGTCGTTTATCTACGGAACGGAACGCAAAAGTGGCGGGTGTATCACAATTCTCGCTTTGACTCGCAGACCCTGGACAGTGTCCCTTGCTTCTGTATGATTCAGAATCGGGCGTGTTTCAGGGGTTTATTTTTAGTGTCGGTTATAAGTTTTAATTTTTGAGTTATTTATGGACGGATTTGTGATTAGTGTTCCTATCCGTTTTGGACCAGCGTTCTCAACCCATTACTGGGTCCGACCGCGGAAGACTAGGCTTTTGAGCCTCGTGCTTCTGACATAATTCCCCTTCATACCGTCCGCTGAAGTCCTTTCGGTGCTAGCACTTCATAAGCTAGCAGGAATCGGCCACAACGAGATCCTAGTTGTTTGGAAGGAGCGATGCGCCCCCTTCTTCGGAGGGAGTCGCAATTGCTGGTTTAATTAATTGTAAGTGTTAGTTGTAAGGTGTGGATAAAGGTAAGGTGTGGTAAAGGTATCTTCATCTTCTTCTTCAGTGGCTGCCCTTCAATCGTTTGCCTACGGATACTCAAAAGTAAGCACCATTTTCGTGCAGTTTCGGTTTTTTTTTATCCTTTATCCTTGTGTGATTCGTTAATAATATATGAATAAAAGTAAAAGTGAAGTGAGAGTTAAGAATCAAACTAAATAATTTTAACAGCCACAAAAACATTTAATATATGAACGTTTGAAAAACTTAACATTTAATAACTGAAACATCGGAGTACAAAATGTTTTATTCATTGGAATAGTCCAATTTTGATACCTCTATATGTACATAGAGTTTTTTTTTCGGTAAGAGGAGGGAAAATCTGCAGCCAGACGCCCAGCAGTCCGCATTGCTGGGTGTGTGGAGTTTCCCGTGGTGACCCACTAAAAATCCTGCCCTTTATACAGTAGCCCGGATAACTGCCTTACGGCCTTAACTCTGACTGCTTTTCTACCTGCGGGTCTTCATTGGATTGGTTGGGGAGTCTCGGGTATCTCATTGGCAGCTGACGACCCCGAGAGGCCTCCGATTCCTCCTTGCCCAGGTTGTTCCCTCATCATCCACCCATATTGGCTATGTTACTCACGTCCTTTCTTCCTCTATTTTCTTTCTCAGGATACTTTTCGACAAAGAGGATATTGCTTTCCAGGCAGATTCGCTGGACAACAACTTTTCCATTAGTTTGGCTAGGCTTAAGTGGCCTACAGCCTCATGACAGAGCTGCCTTTCTTCCACCCACCTTCCACATACGAAGAATGTGTGCTCAATTGTGTCTTCCTTGTCACAATAGGCAGACTTAGGTGCATCCCTTCTCTTCAGTTGATGTAGGTAACTGTTAAACGCACCACGGCCCGTCAGGATCTGGGTAAGCCAAAAGTTTGTCTCCCCACCTGCTTAGCCTTGACCTTTCACACCTTTCCTACCACTTTGTTATTAAATTGACGTGAGCATTATGCTTGGAGACTCCATTGCTTCTGTCCACCCGTTCCTCTACCCTGAATTCCGTGGGCTATAGTCATCGGGAAAGGAACAATAAAATGATTAATTTAAATTTAAATGATAGCTAAAAAAACTGTAAAAGTCGATTTTAGAAAAAAAAAAATTAATGAAAAATCTATTTTGGCGATAGGCAGGAAGGGAAGTCGTGAAAGAGTATGAATGGCGATGATACTGTGAGTAATTGTTAGAACATGATCGATGTTCCTATTATATTTTATTATATATTTATAGAGTTGCTTTTATTAATTAATCAATTAGTCAGTGTCGGTCTCTGCTTCTGTAAATATCAATCCAGCCATATTTTCCCTTCCTCTTTATCACTTTCTCTCTTTTAATTCTTCCCTCACTTCTATAACTTTGACAAACGTTAGTCGAAAACTTCATCATATAATTTTATGCGTATAAACAAAAATTTTTAAGAGTATATTTTGAATTATTGTTTTATGGATTAGATTATTTAATAATTTTTTTTTTTACTTTTAATTAAATACCTGCAATTCAAAAAAAAACATTTTTTTATAATATACCTGATAAAATATTATTACCTCTTCTTTTTCTGTAAAGTTTTTTTTGCCCTTTTATCGCTTGAATATCATTTTGTAAGTAAATATTTTATATATCTTAAAATAGTGAAAAAGATTTTTATTTAAAAGCGTTTTTATAAATGAATAAAACATTTTTCGCTAATATGAATTATTTTTGTTGATCGTATGCATAGACAAGTGAACGGCCACCCTAGCCCATATGTATGTGAACACCATTTCCCGGGTGCCCAGCTGTAATCCGGAACGATATTGAGCGAAACCTTTACCAATTCGGCAGCAGTGCATTATGAGGTTTCAGCCGCCCGGAGCGACCAGTGATGCCTCGATACAGCGGCATCGACGTATCGGAAGCCGATCCGGCACAGTTGTCCATCTTAACCCCGTAGGGGAAAACACCCGCCTTGTGACACTTACGGTCGGCACACCCCTTCGTTTCTAGCACTGATGGGCTTTAACGGAAGTCGTCTTTTGCCCTTTAACTTTTTACATCTCACAGTAATAAGTCAGGCCTAGTTGGGATGCCACCAATTTAAATGCTTCGGAAGACATCGGTGATTTTTAAACTCAGCTTTTGCCTTCACTGTAGGCCTCGTCCGGACATTTTCAATGTTCTACATCGTAACCCTCTGAATTAGCGAACCTAATTCGCGGAAGCACGAACCTCACATCTAGTTCTACTTTTATTGAGCCAACTTTTTGTAAATGTCTCATAGATTCGAGGCAAATTGTAAATGAACATACCACCAAAAATGTCCTTCGAAAACACGAAAATTTAGTCCTAGTTCCCGTAGTGAACTCAAATTCAATTCATACACCTGACTTGCTTAAGTTACGGACTCCGATCTTGTCTACAAAGGAGAGGCGGACAGACCTCCTATTTCCACTCTGCTCCATCGCAGAGTCCAGCGTGACATTTACTTCACTTCCTACCATCGTAGAGATGCCACTACACCTCACGGCTACATGGTAACCCATACTCCGGCCGTTTCCCAGCGGCGACAACTAGAAGGCGCCTTACACAACTACACAACTACACAACTACAAACAAGGAAAATTTTCCAGCGGACAGCCCTGCCGGACTGTGAGAAACAGCTGGCAGCAGCGGGGATCAAACAGCCCCGACGATCATTACTCCTGTCCGCGTGTATTGCCCGCTAAGAATCTTCGGAGTAGATTCCGACTATTACCATCTAATCACCCCAAGAAACAAACTAATAATAAAATGCTACCTACCAAAATACATACACACCAGTATGCATAGACAAACGAAATTGATTGTAAAATGATTATAAGAAATATTAATTACTAGTTATGAGTGGGCTTGCGGTCCGCCGCGAAAATGGTATATGGTTTATGTTTCATTACAGATGATTTTGCTAATTTTTTTGCCATTTTTAACTAAATAACATTAATTAATCTAGCGAACTAACAACAAAAACTTTTACAACGTAAAAGCTTCAAAATTTTGAACAGTTTTAGCGGTTTGTTGAGTTGTGATTTTTTAACACAGCTCATTTTTTTACAAAGATATAATTTTACATAAATCGCTCGTATCAAGAAGTACAAATCGTTCGTGCGCTGCGCGCAGCACCCGGCCCACCACTATTGTTCCGTTCTGCGCCAATAGCAACTAAAATAAAAATGTGAGCACACACAACAAACAAACCCACCCATTATTCTTTTTTGCGGGAAAGATAGCCGGTCTCTGTGGCCCGACTGGTAGCGTCTATTCGGCCTTTTATCCGATGGTCCCCAGTTGAAATCCTAGTCTTTCTTTTACCTGTTTATCCTCCGGTAATTACCTTTCAGATAATACTTCAGACGATGATATGTATGAGTGTAAACGAAGTGTAGTTTTGTACAGTCTCAGTTCGACCATTCCTGAGATGTGTGGTTAATTGAAACCCAACCACCAAACAACACCGGTATCCACGATCAAATATTCAAATCCGTGTAAAAATAACTAACTTTATTAGTACTTGAACGCTGGAACTCTCGACTTCCAAATCTGCTGATTTGGAAAGACGCGTTCACCACTAGACCAACCCGATGGGTTTGAAATCCTGGTCTTGTTTGAATTCCTGAAAAATTTTAATTTCATCTTAAACTCCAAAGCAAAAAACGGTGGTCCCGGAGGCTAACAAAAAATAGTATATAAAACAAAGGAAGTAGAAAATCATATGATTTCTTATTGAAAAATTATCTTAAAACGAAAATAATTACTGATATTATTAAATAATATTTGTATAGTTTAAAAAAAATTTGTTAAAATTTCCAAAGGTGTTTATAGGATTTCAAAAAGAGGCAAATAATATTTTATAAAAGTAATGTATTTTTTAAAAATAAATTTCAATAAAGGAGATACCAACCCTACATATTTTTTTCATTAGTATTTTAATTCGCATCTCTTTACTGAATTGATCGACATCGATCGATTATTTTGTAATACTTTTAGTTCCTCTGATAGTTCTGTTATGAGATGTTTCTACATTTCAGTAGGAAATTTAAAAAATAAAAATATTTATCTACGTTGACCATTTAAATATATTTTTTGCTTTTAGTACTTAATATCTTAGTATTGGATTTTTTCTGGTGTTTTAATATATTTACCGAGATGATTTCGATATTCTGCTAAAAGTATCATTACGCTAAAATTAGTAAAAATAATTTGGAAACTTAAAAAATAATTTTTATTTCAAAAGAACCCTAATTTGAATTCAACAGTAGTTTCGGTTTACCCATCCGGTTGATCTAGTGGTGAACTCGTCATCGCAAATCAGCTGATTTCGTAGTCGAGAGTTCTAAGGTTGAAATCCTAGTAAAGACAGTTTTGTACGGATTTTAATACTAGTTCGTAGATAACGGTTTTGTTTGATGGGTTGGGTTTCAATTAATCATATATCTCAGGAATGGTTGAACTGAAACTGTACAAGATTACACTTCATTTACATTCATACGTATCATCTTCAAAACTAATCCGTTATGATGATTCCGTAGACTAAACGGAAAAAGAACAGTCTCTGTATTCCATTCTTTGATAAGAAAAAGGCTTTTACGTTTACATTTCTTACAAATTTACCTAATTTTCATATGGGAAGTGTTTTTTAGATTTTAAATAAAACTAAATCATTTTTAACTAAATCATTAACACTTATTCCACCTCATTATTGTTCTCACTTGGTCAAAAAAAAACCGCAAGCCGAATTTCTAGCGGCATCCAGAGCTGCCGAAATTGAAAATCAAACGAGAGGGTTGAAGAGGTCAAGATAAACGTCAAGTATGCTTGCAAAGCCGCGAGTATGCGCTAATGGAAAATGAAAAACCCTTTTCTTGCGGCTAGACTAATTATGGATCACGCAAACATTATTTCTTATGGCTTGTTTTTCTTTTGTTCCAATATTCTTTCATTCTTTTCACGTAATTTCTCTCGAAAGTTTCATTTTTGTGTGATTCTTTTATTTGTTCATCGTTTCAAATTCGTGTATTTTTTGTCTGAATAGTTTTCTATCTTTCAATTTCTGTTCTTGGACCCGTAATTCTTTCTTCATTTGTTGTAGTATCCATGGTGGCTCTTTTGTTCCCAGTTTTTTTTTTTTTTTTGCTTAAAACTTCTCCCGCCACCACTCTATTTAGTCGCTCTAAAGCATAAGACCGAATGAATGTCTGTGCCACAAACTGCTACTGAGCCTCGAATCAGTTTAGTGACCAATGTCCAAACCAGCTCCTAGAGCTAACCTATAAGTGCGAGTTCCCAGAGTTTAATAAATGTTTAATTACTTTTTTTTAATTGCTCACGATAGTAATATTGTGTCCAGGCGCTGATAACGACCCTTCATTGTGCGCCCAGGAAAAAAGTTTATTTTGTGTTTGTCCATTTTGTATACATGGCCTAGTAATTTGTCTTCTACTTTTCACTTTTTTCAATATACTCTATTTCTTCATAGTTTTTTCATCCTTCTGTTGTTTTATTGGGCCTTAGATTTTATTCATTCTTCTCTCTACTTTCTTAACGGTTCCAGGTTAGTAAGGTGTAACCTCCGTATAGAAACCAGTGGTCTCACCATTATGGCCTGATGCCTGAGTTTGGCCTTTTTTGAGGGGGTTCTTTTTTTTGTAAATATCTTCGGTCAGGAAACGTAATTTATCCAGTTTGTATCTTCTCTCTTCTATTTCTACTATATGTTATTAATTTTTTCTTTTATTAATAATTGAGGAAAATATCTTTTAACACCACTCAGTATAGTAAAAGATTATAAGCTCAAAAGATAATCTTTCTTAGTTTTATTATAATTATTACATCGAGTTATTTACTTAAAATCTTAATCTAAAAACGGATAATTACAAAGAAAAGATAAATTACATCACCTTTTTATCGAAACGAATTAATGTCAATTGATTAAAAGACAAAAAGTAAAAATTGACTTAAATTTTAAATAAAATGATATAAATAACATTCAATGAATATTATAAATTAAGGTAGTGTGTAATGTTAATTTTTTTTTTTTTTAACTTTTTTTAACCCCGATGTAATGCAGATATCAAAAAAAAGGTAAGCATTTTTTGGATTTTAATCTATTATCTATAGCTACTTTTATTTCAATAATAAAAGTGTTGAAAATAATAAAAAAAAAGAAGGAAAACTCAGTTAGTGATTTGACTAGTGAATGGTGTTAGAATAGTTCGTCCACCTTATAAATGTAAAAAAAAGAAGATAAATAAAGGTAAAACTTCCGTATTTCGCCTTATAATAAATCAAATTCACACGGACGTAAAAATACAAACTCACGCTTGCACATTTATTGAAGTAGAAGATTAAAGTGGTGTACCGTACAAAGTAAAAAAAAAAAAAAAGATAGATAGTTTACTACTTGAATAGAAGAAGCCTTTATATACCACCTACCGGTCTCGTGTCTTTTTTTTAGCAGACAAAACTTTGTTGTTTCCGTCAGTTATCTATGGTTAATTCAGAAAAACGTAAGGATACACTGTGCGTGTTTCCTTCTGTGTTTAAAGCCGGTGAAATTTATTTTTGTTTTTATTGTTCGTTACAAGAGTTTTATAAGTTTTGTTTGTTCCTTTTCGGATGGAAAAAAATGTCAGTGTGTAAAAGGTATATGTTTTTTATTGTACATTAGCAACTTTTATGTGCAGTTTTAATTTCGATTTTTGTATTTGCAAACAAAAAAAAAAAGGATCTCAACGTGACTTGTTTTAATGTTCACGAAACGGATCAATTATCTTTTTACTTGATTTTATTTAACTCGTAATATTTTTTTCTTTGTGTTTGTCCTCAAATCTTGCAACTTCTTGACATTGCCGATTGATGAAATTTTTCACAGTTACTAAGGTCAGGATTCAATACAATATTCAGCCATTACTTTTGCAAACATCCCCCCGTACGGAGGTAAATTAAGGTTGTAATAATTTAACATACCTTCTGACATTGCCTATTTATGAAATTTTGCACAGTTACTAAGGTCAGGGGACAATACAATACTCAACCATAACTTGGCCTGCGGAAGAAGCTGCAGAACCTGGCGATGGAAGCACGGCTGCTGGAATGGACCACCACGACTAAGGGAAGATCCCTGTGCAAGTTTATACAGGATCTGGAGGGATGATACGCCTCGAGTTCATTTTTAAGGGCAACGGGTGACCAGGTGCTCACCAAGCATGTTAATTTGAACCAATGTCTGTTTCGGTTCCATCTGGCAGCCGGTGAGCTGTGCGTCTTCAGGGAAGTCCAGTCAAATGAACACCTAATGTTTGACTGCCCTGCTCTTGGGGGGGGGGGGCAGAGAGCGGGACACCCTGGAACTTAGAGGTCAAAGGGAAAATTGGCCACTCAATAGCGGCGAGTCAATGTGGCTAGAGCCGCATTGGCTCGCCACATTGGAAGTTCCTTGATGAGGTTGCTATGTTCGATCGACGTCAGTAGTTTACTTAAAGGAATGACTCCTACCGCACTGCTGTCGGAAGCTGACCTACAGATATATGGCTGACCACCAGCCAATTAAGGCTCCAAGCGCTTTAATATGGTGGACTGGTACTTTCTGGCATTCAGCGACCTAGGCGTGATAGCGAATTGCTGTGTAGACGAAGTAAATTTTAATTTATGGATGTCATATATATTTTTAGTAGTTGACGGGGTGCGCCTACCCATTTTAGCAAATATATGACAAGTGAGCGGTTGGGACAAGTAAGCCGATGGTGTATGGCACCATGCTCAGTCCTCTCACGCTGTTAGGTAAGCTCTAGGAGCTATGTTAGAATACTGGTCGCTAAACTGATTCGAGGCTCAGTAGCCGTTTGTGGCACAGACATTCGGTCTTGTGCTTTAGGGTGACCGAATGGGGTGGTGGCGGGAGAATTGCCAAGCAAACCAATTCAACCATTACTTTTGCAAATATCCCCCCCCCCTGTACGGGGGTAAATTAAGGGTCCGGGAATAAAAAATTGCAAAATCTGCTAAACGGATGTTATCTTTTGAAATCTAAATTAATCTACTAATTAAACTCATGCAATGTATGATAATAATTTTATTAAAGTATCACTAAAAAGTATAATGCAAGTTTTTAAAATTTTTGTAAAATTTCATTTAATGCAAGTTAACTTATATCTAAAAGTTTTAGCTGGAAAAATGCATTTTGCACGGATCCCAACGTTATCCGACAGACACCACTAAGAAGTGACCGTACTTTGTTTCTCATTATTTTTAATTTTATGTCTTTATTTTTATTATTTTTATTTTATTATTTACTTTATTTTATTATTTTTATTTTTTTTTATTTTATGTCTTTTAGTCAGATAATCTGAGGCAGATTCAGCCATTTGCGTTGGATATACAGTAACAGTAGAAGTGGCTGCGTTGGTTACATTATAACAATTATTACATTGTAAGGATGCATTCTCAAACGTGAATCGAAATTCACAAAAGCCCGAAAATGGTTTTTAAATATTTATCTGAAGAGTTTTAGTAAGTCCACATCAAATGAGCATCTCGTTTAGTATACTCGAAAATTGGAAAATTTGCAATTATTGTTCAAAATTTTTTTTTTACCTTTCTATGTCGAATTTCGAGAAATCTAAAAATTGAATATATATATATAATAAAATTTAATGTTACACCATTTTAACCTTTTAAACTCGGTATTTCTAAAAGTTCTTTCTTAGTGTGCACTTAAACCCTAAGAACGTGTAAAAAGGTTTTCATTAATTTATCTTCAGTAGTTTTACTGGGCGTTGATTATGAGCCAGTTAGGACATCTTGTTTTATAGGTAAAATGTATCTTTTTTTTTGTTTTCAGTTATTTAACTGGTTTGATGCGGCTCTCCAAGGTTTCCTATCTAGTGCTAGTCGTTTCATTTCGGTATACCCCCTGCATCCTACATCCCTAACAATTTGTTTTAAATATTCCAAACATTGCCTGCCTGCACAATTTTTTCCTTCTACCTGACCCTCTAATATTAAAGCGGCTATTCCAAGATGCCTTAATATGTGGCAAGTTTGTCTCTTCTTTTAACTACATTTTTCCAAATCTGTTTCTGATGTTTAAATTAATTTTTGATGTAAACAAATTATATTTCTGACTGTAAGCTCGTTTTGCTTGTGCTATTCGGCATTTTATATCGCTCCTGCTTCGTCCATCTTTAGTAATTCTACTTCCCAAATAACAAAATTCTTCTACCTCCATAATCATTTCTCTACTTATTTTCACATTCAGTGGTCCATCGTCATTATTTTTACTACATTTCTACTAAAATTTACTACATTTTTTTTTTACATTTTTACTAAAAAAGAGGTTACTTATACAGAGGTTCAAAAGGTAATTCCTTTTTATTGAAAACAATAACTAAAATTATGAATTTTTTTTAAATTATATTTTAGTAAAAATATTTATTATAATATAAAAATAAAAATTAACAATTTACATTATATCCCTAATGCTTTCGTTCATTAGACCATCCTCAGGAGAAAAAACTTTTTTGTAATTTAAAACAGAAATTAAAACATTTTTTTAAACGTTTAGTATTTATTGAAAAAAAAATTATCCAAAGATTTTCACCTACATTCTAGAAAATTAAAAGTTTGTTTATTTAGAAATATGAGTGTATCTTTGTATTTATAAACAAGTTTAAAAAGTTTTTGTGTAAATTTATTATCACCACTTGGGGATTATTTTCTTAAAAATTAATTTTACTCGAATGCTTCCCCTTGAGTATGCAAAATGAAAAAAAGAATTTCCGCAATATAAAATATTTAATACTCAAAGCGTTGTTTTTAAATAAATCACTAAAATAATGTAGTACCCCTCCTCCTCTGATGGAGGAAATCCCAGATTAATTTATAAATCTAATTTTTTTTTTTTAATTTTGATTATAATTTATTTAAAATCAATTTTAGTGAATATTTTAATCTTTAAAAAACCCTCTAAAATGCATGAGCCCCAAAGAGCTTAAAATTATTTAATAGAAAAAATAAATCGCATAGTTGACCGGTGTAGATGAGAAGCTATGCAATTCTTTCCCAAATTTTTTTTTGCGTGTTCACTAGGGCTTAATATTGTTGTGTAAAAAAGAAGTTCTTTCCTCTAATTTTCCTTCAGTTTTTTGAAGATAATTTTAAGTAATAAAATTTAATTAACCAATTATTAGAAAAGTGATTGTGGAAATCAATTTTATTATAAAGCGAGTTACTAATCTTCAGACTAATGGGTAAAGATATAGCTCAATTAGATACTTGTATTTTTACTCCTTTATTTTCTTATTCTTTTTCTTTTTAAATATTCTAAATTTACGTAAAGATAATATCAATATTAGTTGTTAATAAAAAATTATTTATTAAATATAGCACTGTAATATTTACTATAAAAATCCTCGAATAATATAATAAAAGAAAACAAACACAGTATAAAATACCAAAAGGAAAAGAGTGAAAATATATATATAAAAGGGAGGACGATTGGAAGAAAAATATACTAGAAAACGTTTCGATTTATTGATTTGCCCCAGGCTACTGAAAAACGAAATTACTCACCAGTCATTTGTTGGGGGAGGAGCGGTAGGTTTAAATACAATGTATTTTTACCAAATAGTATTTCTGTATTTATGTGACGAGTAACATCATTTACGATAGAAAATTTATAACGTTTACATGATTTTTACTTTGTAAAAATAACGAATTAAAAAATATATATTTAATTAAAACCGCATGGTTTTTCCTTAATCTTTTTTCATTGTTTATTTCATTAGCAACAAAAATTTTTTTTCTTGCATTTTAAATAAAAATTTATAATATAATGACACGATATTTGAAATGTTTCAATACTTATCTTTATTCAGAACGTACGAAACTTAACCGTTAACTATGTTTGAATAAACATGACAAACATAGTACTATCAACCATACCAAATAATTCATAAACCCCGTATCAGGTGCGCACACTAATACCGCAGGGACGTTGCGAAATCTTTCTTTAGACGTCATTGTGGAAATCACTCACAAATGATAGATATTTCATTGTGAATTTATATGTAAGAAAAACTTATTGGCATGCTCCAATCTATTTAAGCAAATAACGAAAAAACATCAGTACTTCTGATCGCAAGAATAACATGTACGAGTACTGTTCAAAAAATAACCTAACTTTTTTAATTAAACGCGAAAAGAGATATTTAGTGACCTGCGGTTGGCAGCAATGTGTTTCGCATAACCTTCTATGTAACCAGATGTTCTTGGATTGTTGATATCTCGTTTAGTTTTCATGTTATTGTTATTTAAGTGCAAATTGTTTGAGTGTTAGAGACGAGATCTATTCAAAAAATAACCGATCTTTTTTAATTAAGCACCAAAGGAGATATTTAGTGAGCTGCGGTTGGCAGCAATGTGTTTCGCATAACCTTCTCTGTAACCATATTTTCTTGGATTGTTGATATCTCGTTTAGTTTTCATGTTATTGTTATTTAAGTGCAAAGTGTTTAAGTGTTATTAGAGATTTTTGTAATGTGCGTTTTTAAGGAACAACGATACAATGTAAAATTTTGCGTGAAACTGGGAAAAACTTTTCAAGTTTTAATACAAGCTTACAGAGATGATGCTCTGGGTCGTACGCAATGCTGCAATCGATTTTATCGATTTAAAAGTGGTCGTCAGTCGATTGAAGATGACCCTCGACCAAGAAGGCCTGCGACTTCAACTGATGACGCACATTTTCAGAAAATCAATGATCGGTGCGTGCAAATCGCCGATTGACTGTCGGAGAACTTGTAGAAAGGGTTAGCAACTCGAATTCCATGGATCATGTCATGACATTTTTACTGAATAATTGATCATGCATAGAGTTACAGCAAAGTTTCTTCCTCGTTTGATGACCAAACAGCAGGAAGAATATTGAGTGAACAATTGTTTTAACCTTGAACAAGCCGATGACAATGAAAACTTCATGCAAAGGATCATAACGGGAGACGTAAGCTGGGTTTATGGCCACGACATTAAGAAAAGTTTAATTATAAAAAAATCGCAAATTACAAAAATCGCTACTAACACTTAAATAGGTTGAACTCAAAAAAACACATAAAAACTAAACGAGATATAAACAATCCAAGAAGATATGGTTGCAGAGGAACAGTGCGGAACACAATGCTACCAACCGCACGTCACTAAATATTACTGTTTGCGCGTAATTAAAAAGTTCTGCTATTTTTTGAACAGACCTCTTATACATGTTTGTTGATTTAAAGACAATATAAAAGTTCATTAAAATTAATTATAATATAATAAAATAAGCTGTATTTATTACTTTTTACCCTATCCTAAATATAAATGTAATATTTTACAAGGATGTAATTTTAGAAGTTGTTTAAAAATTTACGAACATATAATGGAATTTAACAGGCGAGTTGACTTGTCATTGTCATCTTTATAACGATTACTAATATTTCTCTTCCTTTCTGTAAAATATTTCAAAAATTCTATTGTAAAAAATTGTAGAAAATAATGCGTTTTACTTTCCTATCATCGTAGCTCAAGAAAGAAAGTAATCAATTAAAAAATGGGGTGTGGACTTTTTTCGCATTTTTGACATTTCATAATCCCAAGAACCCTAAAAAAGAAAACAAAAGTAAAGTTCATAGGTGCGTATGTACCTATATTGGTGTGTTTGAAACTTAATAAATTTTGACTGGATAAACTCGATTTTAATGAGATTTGGCACCAGGCTAGTGTATACGGAACAATTCGTTGGTAAAATTTTGGGTCCATTATCTCCTTGGGTGGGTGGGAAGGTTGGGATTAATTATTTAAAAATTGTTCAAACATAATCTCTCTTTATATTAAGCTCAATGTATGTTATCTAACCATTAAAAAAAATATATATATATATATATATTTGCCACAAAATTCCCTCCTTCCACAAAAAAAGCAAAAAAAAAGTTATCTTTTATTTTCTATATTATTTTCTGGTATAGCCAGTACTACACTTCTGCTCCTTGTGGTGACAGTGGGTACTAATGAGTCACCATACATATATTTTAATCGATTTTTTTTTGTAACTTTTTATAATATTTAAAGTTTAAAATTTCATTATAATTTATCCCTAGCCCTAAAAATAAATCTGAGGTAAATTTTTATTGGTTGTGAATTTATTTAGTGAAACTTTCTAAGTTTCTTCCATTTAACATAGTAAAATTAGAAAAAAAATCTATTTTGAAGGTGATTTTGGAGGTAGGAGCAGGAAAATACCGATTTTTTTAAATTTTTTAAACTTTTTTTGGTTTATTTAAATATATGATAATTTAAAAATAAAACTTCCATCATAAATTACCCCTACCCCAAAAAAGAAATCTTAGGTAACATTTTTCATGCATAATTATTTTTTCCAGTATATAGAAATAAATAACCAACGCCAGAAAAGTATTGAAAATCAGTTCTCAGCTCTTTTTACGTTGTAGGAAATCTGGAAATTTAGTTTTTGTGAACAAATTTTTAATGATGCGGTCAGAAATTACACTTTCATCATTCTTCCTAGTTGCGAATTATTACTTCCCCGTCTGTATATATAGCTATAGCAGGGCTAAAGTTCTTGAAGGGAATTTATTGTCATTGGTCCAACTTGGGCATACGCGGTTTTTACCCGATTTCTACGTTTTGATACCTAAGGAATCCAAATAACCGGACGGAACTTTTCTCGATGTTAATGTACGTGTGTGCGTTCGGTGTTGGTGTCTAAATCACCTTATCACCTCTAAATCACCCTAAATCACGTTAAAATCACCTACTGGACCGATTTTGACCAAATTTTGTGAGATTACTTCTATATATGGTGGCATTCATACCATTAAATTTTCGAAAAAGGTCAAGAGGTGAGGCTGTAAAGCAATTTCACCTTCAGTATCTTGAGATTTTGCCTAATTAATGTCATATTTTTGTTAGACACATTTCTTAACAATCAAAAAATAACAATATTTGCAAAATTTTGAAAAATCGCATCCCTACCCCAAAAAATGCTCTAAACTAGTAGCTAAGCGGGTAGAGTGCGTCAGTGGTACCCGCTGTCACCACAAGAAACGCTAGTCTGCAGTTCGCCAACTTGAATGTTCCCTTTTTCCCTGTGGAAAATTCCCTTTTCCTTCGTCCTTTTCGATAGGGAAATTTGAAATTTCATAGGATTTCATAACCAAATTATTTTTTACACTTTAAATATTTATTTTATTCTATTTACTTAATATTTCAAAGGTAGTAGCACTGTTAAAGTGTGAAAAAGTAACTCAGTTTAATGGGGTCACGAACGTGATTGCCAGGTTGACTTGCTACCTGGTGCAGACTTGCGGCTACACTTTTCTTTCGATCCCGTACAAGCAAAATTTGTTCTATCTAAGTTTCGAAATTACATCAATTTAGTTAGTGCCGACCGTCGCCGCTACTACTGCTACACGCGAATTAAGTACCGCGCGAATTAATTACGGTATACGCGCGCGCTTTAGTTAGAATCATTGAATTAAATTAGCGAAAAATTATTATATTTAAATGAAACGATAAATATTTTAAATGAAATTGTGTGTGTAAGCTGTGTATCAGAAACAACCCACAGATGTAAGACTTTCCGAAACGGAATGAAATAGTGATGAAAAAGCTCTACAACTGCGTTGTCAGCTTTTTTTCTGATTATTTCTGATATGTTGTGTAATGTCTGGTAATCTGCAGTATTTTTACGTTAATTTCCACAGAGGAAGAGATTAAAATAATGGTAAGGTATTTTGAGGATTGGAAAATGAACATAAAAATTGATGACCGACTTAATTGGGTGAAAGTTATTCAATAATGGATTTCCTCAGGGTAACATCCTTGGTCCTTTGAGTTTAATTTTTTCTTTCAATATATTTTTTTTATATTAATGTCTTCCTATAAATTCTATACAGTTTGCTTCTGTTGATGGTGCATTCCCCATAACTGGGGAAGTTCTACAAACGAAATGAAGTTTTATACAAATAAGTTTTGCAAGATCGCATAGGAATGGAGTTTATTGTATAAATGTGGTTACCTTGGAAAGTGTGATATAAATTCCACTAAACCGTATCCAGGCATAATTGCTAACGTCTTTTTCGTTAAAACATATTTTTCATTGAGATATTAAACCGTAGGCTGGAACACATTTGGCGTACGGTCTGGAATTTATTGATTTAAAATAGAAGAACCGGTTGGATCCAGTAGGATTTTTAACAGGATTTTCAATTTGTGCCTACAATAAATATTCGTACAGTAGAATTAAAATAATTAAAACATTACTTTGATATTAAAAATTAAGTCAAATGCTTATTTCTAATTAAATACACCACCTAACAATAAACTTGGAGATGTTTCAGAAACGAATCAGCAAATAATGGCTACTCTTTAGAACTTGATTTATGCCAAATTTTTAATGTTTCTTTAATAATAAATATTTACAAATCGCTTGCAATCTCTCACAGTTTATTCTACTGTAATGTTCTTCTCAAAATGTTCAATCTCTAAACAAATCAAAATATTATGACAGGCAAAATATCATCATATCAGACAATGTTCAAATAATAGGAAAATTTCTGGCATTATTTTTGAATATTTAATCGCTGAAATTATTTTTGTTTTTAATTAGAAAGAGGTATTAGATATAATTATAATTGTCAAGAAATAAATAGCGGATTTGTTTTTATTGTTGCATTTTGATATTTGAAAGTTTGTTGACGCCCTTGTTGGATATAATCCCGTTCTGATTATTAGTAGAAACTGATCTTAACTACAAATCGTTCCACGTAGGGTTATATTACAAAGGAAACGTATGTTCTTTAAAAGAAAGAAAACTGCAGATATCCGGTACTTATCCCATATTTATAAGATGTGAAGTAACACACAAAAACGCGCGCGCACGCATACACACACATATGAAAAACAAACAAAAATAGTTAAATTTTTCAAATGTGTGTTTACATGATTAAATTATTTTATAATTAAAATCAAATGCTTCATTATGTATGTAATTACTTCTCACGTTACAATAATCCTCTAGTAATTTTCCGACCAACCGTACCAATTTACGTTCTATCATAATTAACTGTAAAATTTATTTTACGCATGAATTGCTTTCTACATACACAGTAGCGCTAGTTGTCCATTTTAAACAGATTGTACATTAGTTAACATCTAGGTCATCGGGTTGTAATTAATATGTTGTTTATACATAATAGAGATAATATTTTGCATAAAAGAGTATAAACATATATACATATACTTGTATGTGTGTGTATATATATATATATATATATATATATATATATACACTAGCATCCCTTTTGCGGCTTTTCCCTAGATTGCCGGGCGAAGCCGCCAGACAGGAATTTAGTTACCTGCGTTTTCCGTTGCGGTTACTGTTTGTTTAGCCGATTAGGGTTCTGCCCTCTGGATCCCCCTGAGTTCATTAAAGTCAGCTGCATGGTGTGTCTAAGGCACGCCTCCGCGGCTAGGCCCTTCGGGTGGGTTGCCCTGGTCTCGAAATGGGATTATTAATCAGGTATCTAAAATTGGTTACCTGTGGTGTAAAAATATTTTTTTTGAATGAAGAAAATTCATGTAACGAAAGTTAAATTATATATTTAACTCTAGAAATTGATACTAACGAATTGGAATTTTCCTCTTGTGATCGGTACATTACGGTGCCTAATTTTTGGTTATAGTTCATTATTTTATGAATAAAAACAATCGCAAAAAATATTTGTATATTTTTTTTTTTTAGGTTTTTTCGTTATTCTCTCAAATATTCTTTGAGGATTTTTAGATATTGTAGTTTTTTCCACCATATTCAGTAGGAATCATGTTTGTTAAAAGTTTATGTAATATTGTCGGATTTTATTCGCTAGAGAAAGAATAATCTTTTCTAAAAGATAAATATAAATTAGCTTGCAAAATAAATATATTCATATTTTTAATATAATTATTATTAAAAATTTATGTAAATTGAATTTATATTTAAATTATATTAAAAAAAAAAAGAATGATGTACTTTTGAAATGTTAGTAAACAAAACTTAAATATCCACTGTTTCAATATACATAACTTTACATGTAAATAAAATGTATAAACTTATTAGATACTTTATCAGTGAAGCTGGGATTAAATGGTAATTTAATAATTCAATAACTTAACGCTTGCCAAATTCTTGAATATGATTAATATTACAGTTAATTAACTTCAGATCCACTCCTTTTAACCTGTACGCCAATCACACTTCATATTTTATTTCCGAGATTACACCTCTAATGTTGAACAAATTTAAAGCGGTATACACTGATCGTTGAGGTTACAGCTTGAATGAATGTTTACATAATGATATCTGTTTAAAAATGATGAACTGAGAAATAGACTTTCAATGTAAGGCAGAGATAAATTTTTTCTACTGAGACGAATAAACATTAGTGAGTTTATTACTTCGATATTAAAATATGACTCAACAGGTAAATCTTAGATTAAAAAAGTATATTGTTATGCAAACAGGTTTTTTCCCCAAAATTTGAATACGGTTGCAGTGTGTGTACTATTTTATCTTAAAGTATTGTTTTACACGTCAAAGTTTAAAAACCTCAATTGATGGGATGGATGAGTTGGATTACTGGGCCAATTTTTGACTTATTATTATTTCCGACGTCCAATCGCGGTACACCATCCCCTCCACCGTGCTATTAGTTGTGCCAAGACTACTTGGCACAACTAAATACATTTTTGTTCATGATTAAATTTTACAAAACTGAAAGTTGTTAGTTTGCACAGATTTATAAACGAGGGACGATCAGAAAGTAAGTTACACCCCCACTATGAAAGAAACACATATTTATAAGACAATTTTTTTTTTTATTGAACAAAAAACTACATATTTTTATCTATTTTTCGACATAATCACCAAGTTTTTCTAAACACTTTGCATACCTTGCGACAACTTTTCAGTTCCACTGTCATAAAAATTTCGTCCAATTTCCTTCAACCATTTAAGGAGGACCGATTCCTTCAGTTCATCAATTAGCGAAACGCTCCCCTCCCAGGTCTCGCTTGAGAGGACAAAACAGGAAGTAGTAGTCGAATGGTACTAGATCAGGGCTGTAAAGCGGATGAGACCATACTTCCCTCTTGAATTTTTGCAGGAACTCCTTTGTCACATGAGCTGAATGAGGAGTAGGGTTGTCGTGAATCAAAAACGATCTCATCGCTCAATCTTCCAGGTCTTCAATCTTTAATGGCGTTACTCAATTTTTTTTTTAGAGCCTCACAGTAAGATTCGGCATTGATTTTTGTTCCTCGGCGCATAAATTGACTAAACAACCTCCTCAGAATCGAAAAAGACTGTCAGCGTAACTTTTTGAACATGTGGAGATGTTTTCACTTTTTTTGGCTGCAGCGAATTTTTGTGTCTCCATTCATGTGACGCTCGTTTAGTCTCAGGGGTGTATTGAAGCACCCAACTCTCATTCTCTGTGATTATTGTTTCAAAAACTGTGGACCAGTCCTGGAATAACGTTGAAGAAAAGAAAGAGCAGATGCAAAACGTCGATGTTTGTGGTTTTCGGTCAACAGATGTGGCATCCATCGTGTACACATCATACGGTAACCAAGCTGATCGTGATTAATCATTAACACACCACCATGATTGATGTTAAGTTCACTTGCAATCTCTCTCATTTTATTACGCCAGTTACTCAAGATCATTTCATTCACGCGTTACCTGTCGTATTTGCAGTTGAA
>NC_134465.1:61023840-61111340 GCF_047948215.1 Lycorma delicatula | reverse complement strand
AATGTGAGAGAGAGAGTGACTATTTCTATCGAAAAATATTACACACACCCGCGCGCGCGCACACACACCCACACACCCACACACTTGATGAAAAGAGAGTGGTAGCGTATGACGGAACTCACGAAAATACTAATACAGAGATAATGTGAGAGTGAGTGACTATTTCTATCGAAAAATATTACACACACCCGCGCGCGCGCACACACACTCAAACACTTGATGAAAAGCGAGTGGTAGCGTATGACGGAACTCACGAAAATACTAATACAGAGATAATGTTAGAGAGAGAGTGACTATTTCTATCGAAAAATATTACACACACCCGCGCGCGCGCACACACACCCAAACACTTGTTGAAAAGAGAGTGGTAGCGTATGACGGAACTCACCAAAATACTAATACAGAGATAATGTGAGAGAGAGAGTGACTATTTCTATTCAAAAATTTTACACACCCCCGCGCGCGCGCACACACACCCACACACTTGATGAAAAGAGAGTGGTAGCGGATGACGGAACTCACGAAAATACTAATACAGAGATAATGTGAGAGAGAGAGTGACTATTTCTATTCAAAAATATTACACACCCCCGCGCGCGCGCACACACCCCCACACACTTGATGAAAAGAGAGTGGTAGCGTATGACGGAACTCACGAAAATACTAATACAGAGATAATGTGAGAGAGAGAGAGTGACTATTTCTATCGAAAAATATTACACACACCCGCGCGCGCGCACACACACCCAAACACTTGATGAAAAGAGAGTGGTAGCGGATGACGGAACTCACGAAAATACTAATACAGAGATAATGTGAGAGAGAGAGTGACTATTTCTATCGAAAAATATTACACACACCCGCGCGCGCACACACACACCCACACACTTGATGAAAAGAGAGTGGTAGCGTATGACGGAACTCACGAAAATACTAATACAGAGATAATGTGAGAGAGAGAGTGACTATTTCTATCGAAAAATATTACACACACCCGCGCGCGCGCGCACACACCCACACACTTGATGAAAAGAGAGTGGTAGCGTATGACGGAACTCACGAAAATACTAATACAGAGATAATGTGAGAGAGAGAGTGACTATTTCTATCGAAAAATATTACACACACCCGCGCGCGCGCGCGCACACCCACACACTTGATGAAAAGAGAGTGGTAGCGTATGACGGAACTCACGAAAATACTAATACAGAGATAATGTGAGAGAGAGAGTGACTATTTCTATCGAAAAATATTACACACACCCGCGCGCGCGCGCACACACCCACACACTTGATGAAAAGAGAGTGGTAGCGTATGACGGAACTCACGAAAACTAATACAGAGATAATGTGAGAGAGAGAGTGACTATTTCTATCGAAAATTATTACACACACCCGCGCGCGCGCACACACACCCAAACACTTGATGAAAAGCGAGTGGTAGCGTATGACGGAACTCACGAAAATACTAATACAGAGATAATGTGAGAGAGAGAGTGACTATTTCTATCGAAAAATAATACACACACCCGCGCGCGCGCACACACACCCAAACACTTGGTGAAAAGAGTGTGGTAGCGTATGACGGAACTCACGAAAATACTAATACAGAGATAATGTGAGAGAGAGAGTGACTATTTCTATCGAAAAATATTACCCACCCCCGCGCGCGCACACACACACACCCACGCACTTAATGAAAAGAGAGTGGTAGCGTATGACGGAACTCACGAAAATACTAATCCAGAGATAATGTGAGAGAGAGAGTGACTATTTCTATCGGAAAATAACACATAAACGCGCGCGCGCGCACATACACACACACATTTGCATTCAGTGAGAGGGAGTGAATGAGCGAGTAAGTGTGATAAATTGACACACACACACACGCGCGCCCGCGCACGAACACACTCGCACGCAGAGCGAGAGAGAGTGAGAGAGAGGGTGAGAGAGAAAGAGAGTTTTTTTTCATTTTTAAAATCATTTTTATGCCCAAAATCAAGGAAATACAGGTGATTCAGGAGGATAGGGCAAACGTTGACAATTCATTCTTGAGGCTAAAAATAAGAAAAAAGTTCACCTTAACATAAGTCCGAAAACGCTTCGTTAGCGAGTTATACAGAATGAAAGTTTTCGTTCGAGTTTCAGTTCCTCAGGGTAATTAAAGGCTTTCTGAAATTCCGGGAAGAGCAATTAAGGGGCAAATTCAATTGTTTCTTATGGTTTTTGAGCTGGGATATCGAAAAAAACTCCCAGAACTGTATCTCTCTTAGTTAATAAAACTGAGGTTTTATATTTAGGTATTTTCACCTATTTTAATTAACAAATTAATATGTTATTCTGTGTTGGAGAACATAATTTTACCAATTTTTTTTTCTTAACTGAAAAAAATAAATATCGTTGCAAAAAACAAAAGTTCAGTTCTGTAAATTATTATTGCAAAAAAAATTCTGTTAATTTTCGACTACATCGGCAATTCTGAAGACGTAATTTTTTTTATAAAATAATATTTTAATAAGGGTAAAGGCAAAAAAAAAATCGTTTTGAAATTAGTTCCTTCTTTTTATTTTAAATTTATTATATTTTAAAGTGATTACGTATTGAAAATTACTAAGAAGTTATGTCAGGAGGGATTCAAAAGATTAAACAACTGTAATAACATTGACGAATCAGAAACACAGAAAAGTAATTAACTTGTTTTTCAATTCTTTTGTCTATTGTCTATAGTTGTTTGTTCGGATTAAGAAACGTCATGAGGGAGCGCTCGAGTTTCTAGCGACTACACAACTCCGATATGATTGACCAATCAGAGACACAGAACTATAATTAACTTGTTTTTGAACGTGATACGCAGTAAAAGACCGTCGTATCCGTTTAGTTGCGTCGTATACGTTCCCGTGTGCAGGTCGTTCGTGTGGACTTGGAACAATCTACTAGAAAAGAAAACCACACAATTTAGGACATTATTTTAAGTGAGGGACATTTATTTTATTGTATGCAACATAGATTTATTTTTTTTTTTTTAATATATCGGTTTTAAATTATACATTTCTTTCTTAATTTACAGTTTAATGAAAATGAAAATTTAACGTGGTTTTTTAAAGCACGTTGTTACAATTTATTTGTTGAATGTTTTTACATGTAATTTTGTTTAATGATGTTTTAAAATTTAATATCTATTATAGATAAATAATAATGTTACATTTTACAAAATTTGTTTTATTCAACAAAAAAAAACAGGCGATGTAATCTTTTTTTTGAAATAGATACATCAACATGGCAAAATTTTTATAATATTAATTACTGATAAATTTTATGTAGGAATTAAAATGAATTTTATTCAACAAAATGCTATAAAATGTATTAAATATTTTCAATAATTTTATAGGAATTGCCTAATTTTTATATTGCATCTGGATACATTATTTGTATAAATAGTAAATGTAATTTATCTGTACTGAATAGACATGATTTATCTTGCGCTTTGCTACCTTTGTCTACTTTTAAGTACAAATACCTTAGTACAATGAATATATCCCAGGAACTGTATTGAATGCTTTAGTTATTATTGCTGAAAACAGGAAATATTTTTTAGAAACTGTATTAAGAGAGTAGTTTGTATTTTGAATTAGGAAAAAAACAATCTGCAGTTTTATATCATATTTAAAATATACTTAGAAACTGTATTAAGAGAGTAGTTTGTATTTTGAATTAGGAAAAAAACAATCTGCAGTTTTATATCATATTTAAAATATACTTATTCCTTTTTAGTTTTTTCAGATCATAATGGTGTTATCTCCCCACTAGAACAATCAGAATCTTCTTTCAAACAAAATCATTGAACCAAACCTTATTGGACATTCACACATTTTCACATCTATTCTGTTTAATTTCTTTTTTCTGTAATTCTCTAGAAAATTCTAGAAATAAAAGCCCCAATAATCACTTGTACAAATATTTTCTATTATCGCATAGGTATTCTTCATTTATTTCTCAAGAGTTTATAATAATAAGAAATTATCTTTTATCTTAAAGATAATTAAAAATTTATTTTTGTTTCCCATATTTCTAAATTTTTTCTGGACGTCACTTGTAGTTAACTGCATTCATTTCTGGGTCTCTCGATTGTAACCTGAAAAAGAAATCTTTTGTAAAGCTGTTTTATTGTGTAATCAACCATTCCTGTTTTAGCTAAATTTATTTTAATTTTTTTCAGCTCGCTAATAAATAAAAACAGAATGTTCAAATCCAATTAATACTTGTTCTAATCCATTTTCATTTGATCCATTACCATTTGTAGTGAATTGCCAACCGACACTCAAATTTCTGAATACTGTAATACAATCTTAATTTCTTCATTGAAATCATTTACAATTTTTTACTCTGTTTTTTCTTTCAGTTACAATTATTTTACTGAATTTATGTACAGCCATTTGTAAAACTTCATACAGGAAGAAAAATACAATCCCAGTTTATATTCCTACGTTTAAGAAAATAGTCAAATGACCATATACTGTAAAGGTTCCATTTATTTTCATAATAACAAGTAGTACACTGTAATTTTGTTCTTTATGTGAATTCTCTGTTTTTTAATGTAATGATTTTTTTTTTGTCTTCAGTTATTTGACTGGTTTGATACAGCTCTCCAAGATTCCTTATCTAGTGCTAGTCGTTTCATTTCAGAATACCCTCTACATCCTACATCCCTAACAATTTGTTTTACATATTCCAAACATGGCCTGCCCACACAATTTTTTCCTTCTACCTGTCCTTCCAATACTAAAGCTACCATTCCAGGATGCCTTAGTATGTGGCCTATAAGTCTGTCTCTTCTTTTAACTATATTTTTCCAAACGCTTCTTTCTTCATCTATTTGCCGCAATACCTCTTCATTTGTCACTTTATCCACCCGTCTGATTTTTAATATTCTCCTATAGCACTGCATTTCAAAAGCTTCTAACCTCTTCTTCTCAGATACTCCGATCGCCCAAGTTTCACTTCCATATAAAGCGACACTCCAAACATACACTTTCAAAAATCTTTTCCTGACATTTAAATTAATTTTTGATGTAAACAAATTATATTTCTTACTGAAGGCTCGTTTAGCTTATGCTATTCGGCATTTTATATCGCTCCTGCTTCGTCCATCTTTAGTAATTCTACTTCCCAAATAACAAAATTCTTCTACCTCCGTAATCTTTTCTCCTCCTATTTTCACATTCAGCGGTCCATCTTTGTTATTTCTACTACATTTCATTATTTTTGTTTTGTTCTTGTTTATTTTCACGTGATAGTTCTTGCGTAGGACTTCATCTATGCCGTTCATTGTTTCTTCTAAATCCTTTTTACTTTCAGCTAAATGTAATGCAAATAATACAATTTCTCAAAAATATTAATAAGCATTAGTTTCCTAACCTTTTAATTAAATATTTAAATTTAACCTCTTTGGAGAGAGATAAATCTTTTTACTATGTATATTTCATATACAAATTATGTTTACAAGGTTTTGTTGGCTCATATACAGTAATTTGAATAATATACATAAAATAATTAGGTAGCTTGTAATTGCATGTACTTGTTATGTAGCTAGTAATTTCATGTTGTTTGTAATTGCATGTTCTTTTTATGTAGCTTAGAAATATAATTGTTTTATCATAAAAAATTGTTTTACTAACATCGACTAACATTAATTACACTAATTTAAGTTTAGTTGATGGGTATTTTATGTATATCATTCATTCTGCTGTATTTGAGTCGAATATTTAAATTTAAATGTAATATAATTTGATTTTCAAGTATTAAATTAGAACTGTGTCTTCAAAGAGGTTAAATTATAATATAATTGATTTTAAGGAAGAGGATATAAACCACTTAAGACTGTTTATACAGCTTTACCATTTTTTAAAAATAAATAGAAATTTGTGATTTGTTAATTCATAGTATTGGCTTTTCTCAATCGTATTAGATCTGTTTATGTAAAACAGTCTAATTTGCCTTTATTTTTATAATTATATGAAATTTTATTTTTGTCTTCAGTCATTTGACTGGTTTGATGCAGCTCTCCAAGATTCCCTATCTAGTGCCAGTTGTTTCATTTCAGTATACCCTCTACATTCTACATCCCTAACAATTTGTTTTACATACCTCCAGAATATTTTACCAAGGAAGGCGCCTCCATTATTATTATGTGAAAATGCAGAGCCACATTTTCTTGGAAAAAAAAACAGCTGTAGTTTTCCATTGCTTTCAGCTGCGCAGTACTCAGAGGACTGAGTGATGTTGATAAGTCATTGTGACTCACACCCCTAACAACTACTGAAAGAGCTGCTGCCCTCTTTCAGGAATCATTCCTTAGTCTGGCTCTCAACAGATACCTCTCCGATATGGTTGCACCTTCGGTCCAGCTACTCTGTATCCCTGAGCACTCAAGCCCCCTCACCAACGGCAAGGATGAGACCTTGCCGATTCGTAGAGAAGGAATTATTTGAAATAATTTCTTAAATAAATAATCATATTTAACAACAAAATTAAATCGAAAACGTCCCTTTTATTATCTATATATAAACAAATTTAAGAATACAACACATCATCAGATTTTTTTAGCTTTCATTTAAAAACATCTTCATCCTTGTCCTAAGTATTATAAAAGCATCTAACATTACATAAATCTATTTTTGACACAGTCATGCAGTATTTGAACATATACTGGTCTTCTGCCCAGAAACATCAAGGAACTATTACAGTATGTCGGTCAGGAATCATTTTAGTTCTATTTAAAAGGCCCATAACTATTTCATCTTTGATAACTTTTACAGGAATATTAAACCTAAAAATACACTACATTAAACCTTTTGTATGAGCAATCTAAATATATAAACCCCCTGGTTTTAGTCTTCTAGAGTATATGCCATATCTTGCCTGGTGGTTATCCACTGAAATTATTAGTTTATTTTTCTATAAATGTATGTTTTTTATAAACCATTCTCCAAAACCATGTAAAACTGAAATGTAGCACATTCTCTTTTCTTATACGTATGTATGTATGTATGTTTTTAATTCCAATTGGGATTGGCCATATTATGCTGTGAAAATGCATTCTTAAGAGAATCTTAAACGGGGTAATTAAGAGGTCTGGATGGTAATGCATAGATCTGCACAAGTGCAAAAGGGAAAAAAAGAAATATGGAAAATACAAGTAAATTCATTATGATTAAAGACTCTCTGAGTAATTGATTTCTTTGAAAAATCTTCTATTTTTAATATTGAAAATAATAGAAAAATCCCTTAAGTTATATTTCTTCAAATCGATAACATATTTCTGTTGAGATTATAAAACAAAAATCTTCTAGTTAATATTTCCCTAGTTCAGTATTTTAATTCGGTTTCATTTTTAGAAATACAGTTTCAAATTATGTAACTGTAACAACACACAGATTAGAGTGTATATACAGACAGAAAATTTTATATGCTCTCATATAGTTCAGGGTGTATTGTTATACATTATTAAAAAAAATTTAAATTCAAAAATTTTAAAATTTTTGACCAACTTAGTAAATCTGATATGCTCTGAAACAGTTCAGGGTGTATTGTTATACTTTTTTTTTTTTCAACATAGCAAGTCTGATATGCTCTGAAACACTTCAGGGTGTATTGTTATAATTTTTTTATCAACTTAGCAAGTCTGATATGCTCTGAAACAGTTCAGGGTGTATTGTTATAAATTTTTGATCAACTTAGCAAGTCTGATATGCTCTGAAACAGTTCAGGGTGTATTGTTTTTAATTTTTGATCAACTTAGCAAGTCTGATATGCTCTGAAACACTTCAGGGTGTATTGTTATAAATTGTTTATCAACTTAGCAAGTCTGATATGCTCTGAAACAGTTCAGGGTGTATTGTTATACATTTTTGATCAACTTAGCAAGTCTAATATGCTCTGAAACAGTTCAGGGTGTATTGTTTTAAATTGTTTATCAACTTAGCAAGTCTGATATGCTCTGAAACAGTTCAGGGTGTATGGTTTTAAATTTTTGATCAACTTAGCAAGTCTGATATGCTCTGAAACAGTTCAGGGTGTATTGTTTTAAATTTTTGATCAACTTAGCAAGTCTGATATGCTCTGAAACACTTCAGGGTGTATTGTTATACATTTTTGATCAACTTAGCAAGTCTGATATGCTCTGAAACACTTCAGGGTGTATTGTTATAATTTTTTTATCAACTTAGCAAGTCTAATATGCTCTGAAACAGTTCAGGGTGTATGGTTTTAAATTTTTGATTAACTTAGCAAGTCTGATATGCTCTGAAACACTTCAGGGTGTATTGTTATAAATTTTTGATCAACTTAGCAGTCTGATATGCTCTGAAACACTTCAGGGTGTATTGTTATAAATTGTTTATCAACTTAGCAAGTCTGATATGCTCTGAAACAGTTCAGGGTGTATTGTTTTAAATTTTTGATCAACTTAGCAAGTCTGATATGCTCTGAAACACTTCAGGGTGTATTGTTATAATTTTTTTATCAACTTAGCAAGTCTAATATGCTCTGAAACAGTTCAGGGTGTATGGTTTTAAATTTTTGATCAACTTAGCAAGTCTGATATGCTCTGAAACACTTCAGGGTGTATTGTTATAATTTTTTTATCAACTTAGCAAGTCTAATATGCTCTGAAACAGTTCAGGGTGGTGTATTGTTTTAAATTTTTGATCAACTTAGCAAGTCTGATATACTCTGAAACACTTCAGGGTGTATTGTTATAATTTTTTTATCAACTTAGCAAGTCTAATATGCTCTGAAACAGTTCAGGGTGGTGTATTGTTTTAAATTTTTGATCAACTTAGCAAGTCTGATATACTCTGAAACACTTCAGGGTGTATTGTTATAAATTTTTGATCAACTTAGCAGTCTGATATGCTCTGAAACACTTCAGGGTGTATTGTTATAAATTGTTTATCAACTTAGCAAGTCTGATATGCTCTGAAACAGTTCAGGGTGTATGGTTTTAAATTTTTGATCAACTTAGCAAGTCTGATATGCTCTGAAACAGTACAGGGTGTATTGTTATAATTTTTTTATCAACTTAGCAAGTCTAATATGCTCTGAAACAGTTCAGGATGTATTGTTTTAAATTTTTGATCAACTTAGCAAAGTCTGATATGCTCTGAAACACTTCAGGGTG
The DNA here is from genome assembly GCF_047948215.1 of Lycorma delicatula. Taxonomy (NCBI): domain Eukaryota; kingdom Metazoa; phylum Arthropoda; class Insecta; order Hemiptera; family Fulgoridae; genus Lycorma; species Lycorma delicatula. The sequence goes on along the minus strand of NC_134465.1, from coordinate 61,102,163 downwards.
TATTGTTATAAATTTTTGATCAACTTAGCAGTCTGATATGCTCTGAAACACTTCAGGGTGTATTGTTATAAATTGTTTATCAACTTAGCAAGTCTGATATGCTCTGAAACAGTTCAGGGTGTATGGTTTTAAATTTTTTATCAACTTAGCAAGTCTGATATGCTCTGAAACAGTTCAGGGTGTATTATTTTAGATTGTTGCTTCACACGAAGCAAATCTTATATGCTGTGACAGTTCAGGGTATATTATTTCAACGTTTTCCTTAACGGGTAGGAGATTCAATGTGCTCTTGCACAGTTCCGGGTGTATTATTCTCATCTTAGCTTATCAGTTACCTAATATGATACACAATTACTTGTAAATATCTATGTTGTATGCAATGAATAGTTTTCGCAAGTGCCGGGTACATAAAGCATTCGTGCCGCGTCAACCGCGTCGCGACCGTACTTCATCATCCCGATATCGTTCATCGGGTTCGGTTGGGGGGTACTGTGTATATAAATGTGTCTATATATTGGGGGGTGATATATAAATATGTTAATGTTAGAAATAGTTATTCATATAATTCATAATATTTAGTTATTCTATGTTTATTATGTTTCTTTGTGTTTTCAGCTCATCACTTCACTACCAGTGGCTGAAGTCCTCCTTAACTCAATTTAAATTCATAAAAAATTCAGTTTAATAATTTAAATTTTTATTTTAATTTTAAATTTAATCGCATAAAAATTCTTTTTATAAAATTTTATTTGAAATATTAATGAGTGGGTTTTTAAAATTACCTTTTTTGTAAATTATTTAAATTTTGTTCATTTCATTGACAAAATTAATCATTTAAATTAATTAAATGCAGCTTTTAAATCTGGTTCATGTAGGATATAATGTTAATTTTTAATTTTTTTTTATTTGATATATATTATATTACATAAGCTTTTTCTTAATTTTTTTTGGTAGGTGTTAATCAAATTGAAGGTTAGAGCATATTTATATCTAATTACAGTTTTAAGAATTTTTTATTTTTTATTTTATTTGAAATATTTTAAATTTTGAATACCCTTTGCATTCCCCAATCTGCATTCAGCCAACCAGCTTCAGAGAAGATGCATGCTTGCATGTTAGTTTAATTTTTTCAAACCAGAGTCAGCTGATTTTAGAGGTGCCATAATAAATTATTTCACTTTATTTGCTTTTTTTTTATTAAAACAATTAACTTAGTTGCAAAATTTACCAATTTTTTGTGGTAAAAACCTAAGTAGAATGATTATTTGAAAAAAATCCATCTACCATAATAGTAATCCAAATTACTTCAAAATTTAATAATTTTTTTATGTAATATATTTGCCTTGCATATTAAAAAGGCGTGTACTGATTCTGGTTTTTAGTGTGTAATTATTTTATTTTCACATATTTTGAAATTGTGGGGTAAATAAAGTGATTGGTGAAAATAAAGTGTGAAATTAAAGTGCAATCAAAATCAAAGTGTGAAATTAACGTTATCTTCCTCACTACAAAAATTTACAAACTATAAATAAAAATGAGACTTGAAATAATGCAAATTACCAGGTTATATTCAACATCTCATCAACTTTTCACTTCCTCCTGCATCCTGTATCTTCAGAGTACCAGATCAATCGACTCTTTCAGCTGCTTGATGGATTTGATCCTTGGATTAGCTGTGGTGATGAATGTAAAGCTGTGCAGCCAAATGGTAAAATATTAAGGTACTACTAATTCTTTACTACATCATATATATTTCACAATAATACTAGTATTTATTAAAAGACTCCATCCATTTATGTAATGTTTAGCTTCAGCTAGAGCAACCAAGTAATGGAGCTACTCATTCTGTGGCTTCAACCAGCCACTATCACTTACCTTGTACCAGGGGCCAGGGTCAGGGCTTTACCTCACCCGGTCTAGTCTAGTGGATAACTCATCATTGCAAGTCAGATGATTTCAAAGTCGAGAGTTAAGGTTCAAATCCTAGTAAAGACTTTTAAATGGATTTGAATACTAGATTGTAGATATCAGTGTTCTTCATGGTAGGGTTTCAATTAACCACACATTTCAGGAATAGTCGATGCGAGACTGAACAAAACTACACTTAATTTGCATTCATACATATCATCTTCTGAAGTAATACCTTATGGTGGTTCCAGAGGCTAAACAGAAAAAGAGAGGGTCAGGGCAATGTTTTAGCCCCAGGTTACATCATCGATAGGTAACTTTCTCTTTTGATACTGCAGTTACTTTTATTTCTAACTTTTTTAATAATTTTATGTAGATCTGGCATTAAATGTCATGCGAAACAAAGATATTTTGTGTGGCAAATTACAATATAAATGCAACAAATGAAACATCAGTATAATAAAGAGAAGAAACTTAGTAACATTACATATCAAGATATGCCAGTATCTGGTCAGTGCCTTATCTGTTTCTGCTATATATTTTATCTTCAGTCTGTATTAAATTCTATTTTTATTACATTAAAACTTATTCTTTTTAATGATTTCTCTTTTTTAACATAAATTATAATGTTATCATTGTGAAATTTTAAATGATATTATGAACATAAATGTAGTTGTGAAAATATTTATAAACAAAAAAAAAAATACAAATCAATTAAGAAGAATATAAGTTATAATTTAATACAAACTGAAGGTGCAAGATACATAAAACACCTAAACACAGTAATTAGATTAGTTATACTCACCTTATTTATTTCCAACAATTGGTTTGTTGCTGCACAAACCAGTTGGAAATAAATAAGGTAAGTATAACTAATCTAATTACTGTGTTTAGGTGGTTTATATTTCATATAATGTTAAATTATATATATATATAAATTTTTATGAGTTTTATTAGTTACTGCAATGAAACTTCATAAGATTATCTAATACATTGGTTGGCTTATATTTCAAGAAGACTGTTATTCATATTTTAAACCTTTTTAATAATATTTTGAGTATTTATCAGTTAACAGTACATCACTTGATTTTTTCATCATTGTTATAAAATTGAAATGCAATATATAATTTAACTAAATTATTCTTATTGTACACAACAATTATTTGTTTATAATGTAAAGAATAGCCATGAAAAGCAATTGATTTTGAGACATTTCATTGTGTAAAATAAATGAAATAAGAATAAAATTATTGCCGTGACAGTCAACTTTTCCTTAGATACCCCCAAACATTTAATTATAATAAAAATGAATTTTATCTACGTTTACAGATAGAGAACGGGTTTTGATTGATGAAACAAAGCGCTATCTTCATTTAACGTATTATTTTAATAGAAGATATACTGTGTGAAAATTTAGAAGTAGTTGTTTCACAAGTTTTTTTTTTTTTTGACATGGAAATTCTGTTTAGTCCTTTATTGTTTTGCTTGCTTTGGCGATGAATCTCTTGCCTGACAGCGGTTTGAAAATTTAATGAAACCATGCTCGCACCTCTTTGTCAAAACTTGTTGTAGAATAAAAGTAGATGGTACATAAATATTTCATGAATTTTAAATACCAGAGCAATCAAAGCAAGTGGAAACCTATATAAAATTGTAGAAATAATAAGAAAATAAATGATGCATTTCATTCTATAAAAATATTAAGCATGATTTAAAAAAATAATAATATAAAAATTAGTAAAAGGATCAGGTGGTGTCCTGTATCGATTTTTGTTACCATTCAACATTATTCTTAGCTGAAAATTTTAGCTTGGTCAAATAGGTTTATATAACACACATTCCTGGATAGATCTGTTACCATCTATATCAGTGAACCTAAATTCAGAATAATTTTTTTGCTTCTATTCTTGGTAAAAGTGCTCTGATCTTGTACGAGAGGAATCCCTGCTGCCTTAAAGGGGGCTTAGAATTTCTTTGAGCGAGTTGTCTGGTTTAGCAATCCTTCTGTGGATTACTCCTTTCTAACCTCCACTTTTTTCCTTTATTTTCTTCCACCTTGATATTAAAATGGTGTTTTTCAATGATTTCTCACTGGATATCTAACGATGTGGGATGTAAAAATTCAGTTTTCTTTGTATCTATCTAGTCTGGAGGAGGGTATAGCTTTTCTTATGTACCTACCTAGCTAGCGATTCTATTTCTGTAAAAAAAAGTCTATATAAATAGTTCTACCTCAGGCTAAATATTTAAGGAGTAAAAATGGACCACCTAATCATTCCTAATAAATATTTTTGTTTGAAAAGGGTCAATGCTATCATAAATGTAATGAATTTAATAACTAAAACAAAACTAATTTCACAACCGCTAATTGAATTTGTCTTATTTTCTTTTGTTTCAGGTAACTCAACGGTTCATTTAATATTCTAAGGGAGAGCTGCAACGTAAGTGGCCCTCCTTACATTGCGGTACTTCCTTTTACTGTAGGATAATTTTCTACTAAAGGTACTTACTTTTGTTATTATTGTTTAATATTATAAATTTGCATGTTAAAAATAAGTTGTGTAGTTTTTAAGTTGATAGTATAATATTCTGATAAAATCGCGGTAGGTCCCAAGTCCCAGTAGGATTCCCTGATAGGAACTTATCTGTAGGAATTTTTTATGTGTATTTTTGTGTATGTTTCTATTTCAGGTTCGACATAAATTTTATTTTTGTTATTATTGTTTAATATTATAAATTTGCATGTTAAAAATAAGTTGTGTAGTTTTTAAGTTGATAGTATAATATTCTGATAAAATCGAGGTAGGTCCCAAGTCCCAGTAGGGTTCCCTGATAGGAACTTATCTGTAGGAATTTTTTATGTGTATTTTTGTGTATGTTTCTATTTCAGGTTCAACATAAATTTTATTTTTGTTATTATTGTTTAATATTATAAATCGGCATGTTAAAAATAAGTTGTGTAGTTTTTAAGTTGATAGTATAATATTCTGATAAAATCGCGGTAGGTCCCAAGTCCCAGTAGGGTTCCCTGATAGGAACTTATCTGTAGGAATTTTTTATGTGTATTTTTGTGTATGTTTCTATTTCAGGTTTGACATAAATTTTACATTAAAATTACTTAGATAAGCAGTGTAAATTAAGTTTTATGAAAATATATTTAAATTTTGTATATGCTGTGTATTTTTTTTCAGGTACAACGTAGATATTATTTTATTATTAGTTAGTTAAGTAGCGTCCGCGATCCCAATCCCTAATAGGGTCCTCCTCCCTAAGGGGGAGGTTTTTTAGTCGGTGAGAGCCCGACACTACCGTCTGTTGCGGGCGCAGACGGTGGCTGGAAGAGCTTTTTCCTCCTCCTACGGAAAAAAAAAAAAAAAAAAAAAAAATTAACAGTTCATATTAAGTGCATTACTAATCTTTTTGCCAAGTGATTTTGAGTTGTAGGTGCTGTACCAGGAGTACTTTTAAATTCATGGAAGCTGTGACAAAAAAATGGTTACTGATTCTCAAATGTAATATTGAAAGTGGATCAACCGTAGTTTCAAATCTGGATTGAAAAGTAAGTACCGTAAATGTCTAATAGAATTTTTAAAACGCAGTAAAACATGAAAAAAATATGTATATCTAGAATTGTACATGGTGATTTTAACAAATTTTGGGTGCTGAATTCAAAACTTATAAAATTTTGTGTAATACATTGCATTTTTAGATACATACGTTTTATTTATCAATAAATGCATAATCAGTAGGATAACAATATTCCAAAAAAGTTATTTTATGTGTATTCATTTATAATTTATTTAAATCGCCTAAATATTTGTTTATTCAAATACAAATGAATTGAAATATATTCAATACAGTTTTTAAACATTTAAATCATTGGAATTGAATTTTTAAAATATGTTGACAAATTTTTTCACTCGTGAAATGTTTGATCAGTAACTCTAAATAAAAACCAACAATAGTCGTCAATCATTCTAGAACCCATCTTCCTTGGTACTGATGCTTTATGGTCAGAATATCCTTTACAGAAACACTCTCCCTGCTCATCAGTGACAGAGCCCAAATTTTCAGGATAAAAGTCTAAGTGGAAATGTAGAAAATGAATTTTTAATGACATCCTACATGCTAAATGTTGTAGTTTTTTAATAGCTTATTAACAAAAAAACATAGTTTTCATATTTTCTGTTGCCTAAGAAATCACCAACAATGTCTTTGAAGAACTTCCATGCAGCTAATTCACATTTGCTAAGTTTATCCTCAAAAATATTTATTCATCACTCGATTTAGGAAAACTTATTGTTAAATAATTGTTACATAATCTATCACAATCACAATGCGGTAATGCATATAAAGCACAACAGATGCAAGAGATCTGTTGATCTGTCACTTTCATTAAGAATATCGATTTACATACGCGATCAGTCCCAGTGTTGAACAGAGTGAAGGTGTCGCTTGTACAGGTGAAAGATTTCTTGTCTTTTAGTGGGCTTGGCCTACTCTGGGTAGAAGATCGCTTTCCTTATTAAGCCTGGCGTGAAATGCTTTTTTTTTTGACAATGGCAATGCCGTTTTGTGAGACTTGTATCTCATATCTTATCACATTCAATACTTTGTTTATGGCAAATGACATATATAAATGTCTCTAATTATTTTATTGACTTGAAACTACAATTTTTTATTGAAACTACAATTTCTTCCTAAGTAAGTATTACATAACTGAGGAATGTTTCGAGGTTATTACCGCAGGAAAATCATTTTGAAGGTCTGTCAATGCTTGATGACATACCTGTTGCCCATTCCAAGCAGAATAAAAAAAATCAACCCGATCAGTGAGAACATCTGGATGAACTGGAAATTGGTTTTGAACATGCATTTTACTTTTGTAGGAAAGGAAAGGAAAGAGAAAAACAAGGAGATTGGGAGCAAGATGTGTTGTAAATGGAATAGGTTGTTAGCAGATTTTTTAAATATATACATTACTTTGTAATAATAACTATGCGAGCGGCAAGAAGCCACTAGTTATCATTATACTTCACTTATGTAAAAAAATTAACATTTTGTTTAATATTTTTTTAGTCTATAATGACTAGTTCTTGAAAAAAACGTAAGTCCAAAAAATCTTGTTCAAATGAGCAATTAAACCAAATGCATCATTACAAATAATTGCCTTTTAAAAAATCATTTTTTTTCTTTCAACTAAGCTTCTAATTCATACACAAAGCAAGAAACCCAAACAAGAAAATAGAATTAAAATGAAAATTATGAAAAGTAAGATTTATCAAAAATGGAAAACTGAAATAATTATAGATTGAGAAAATAAATCTTTAAAAGTAGTGAAAAAAAATTAATAATTAATGTGATGATTTAAAGTGCATTATTCTGAATAAATCAATCTGAAAATAATTACAAAAATAAAGGCAACTTTAAAAATATATAAAATAAACATAAGGCAAAAGATTGATAAAAGGTTTTACTATAGATATACATTCTTTAAAATCATTTAATGTTTATTTTGAAACGCACAATAATATGTTTATAACACTACACAGAAGAATGATATATTATATAGATTTGTCCTTTGTAGCACAAATTCCATCAGAACAATTTCCAGTCTGTTCCACAACATAAGCCCTGAACTTCCTATTAACGTGGTTTATTTAATTTTTCCCATTTTAATGACTATTCTCCATTTTATTGATTTTTTGTTTGTAAACTACACCGTTATCAAATAATATGTCACTATACAGCACTTCCCTTACGGCATCGCTTTAAAAATTACTATACATTTAACTATATCTAGGATTCCCAGTAGGAAGAATGTTATGGTGACAATTGCATATTAACATTACTAAAGTAGGAGAAAAATTTTCCAAGATATAAAATAGTTTTTAATTGGTTTCCGATTAGAAAACTTCACTGTTCTTTTTTGTACATCCTATGTTAAATATCTAAATCCATTCACACACATCCAATTCTCTTTTTTTTACTTCACAATGAATTTTACTATTCAATACTTCTTGAACTTAAAAAAAATGATACATCGCTTCTCATAATTTTCATTTTCTAATGATTAAAGATGATCAACTCCCAAAAATGATATAAAAAAAAAAAATCTAACAAAAACTGTGTGAGTCACAGTCAGTACTTACACAAATGTTAACACAGATAGTACAACCAACAAACGAGCTGTACAAGAAAGATACTTTCTGACATTCCACAAAATAATTAAAATTAGTAGAGCCAATATTATCTAACTTAGCATGTTGGCTATAGAATATACACAGCATTTAGTCAGCTCTAGTATGTTTTATTACTAGGGAAAACTACCCGTTTAGTCAATTCCACACTTGTAAACATGCCTCAATCTAACCTACTTTAATCAACAGTACAGTTGTTTTTGTTCCACATTAGAAACTATCTACCCTCCAGGACACGTATTATATCAGAGAATGTAATATAATGTGAATCTATTAAAACAAAATAAAAAGCTATTCTTTTGTTTGCTTTTTTAGTGCACTAGATGTGAGAATAACAAAAAAATTAGATGAAAGAATAATTAGTGCTAGATGAGGAATTAAATATTACACGATTACCACAAAAATTGTTTTTTTTTCAAAACTGACATTTTGAGGACAGCATATTCAGCCAGTTATAATAACACTACTACAATGGTAATAACAGTAAATTATTATCCAAAGAATCGTTAGGGAAATGAAGTAGTTAAATTAAAATATTTACTGCTCATTAAATATTGGATATTGTACATAACAAGTTGTCAAGTCAGTACACGAGGTGGACCAAGCACCAAGTTCTGACTATCTTATTTTTTCAGATGTTTTTACATCTGGAATGATTTTATTTATGAAGAAGTAGATTGTAGTACTATCAGAAAGCAGGAAGCAATATTTTACCTCAAAACAAAAAAAAAGTAAAAATAAAATCATCTTCAGGACAACTTTTACAAATTTCGGCCAGCAGTCAACATATTACTCCAAATAAGGCAGTGTTACTGTTGAAATTAACGACTTTACTTTAATTGAAGAAATATGATTTTTCTCAATATTGCATTATAAAAAAAGTTTAAAAATTGAATCTATTTTTGGACTTGTTAATTGATATATTTTTGATATTGCATATACACGATATATATATATATATATATATCACATGTCTTCAAGGAAAAAATTCAATTAGAGAACAGTTAAAATTCCACTTAAATGATTTCCAAATGCGGTTACTGGTAAGAAACCTTCTAGTTAAATTAAATTTAATCGTGTTAAAACACTAGCCAAAAATATTAATAAATTGTGTTGTTTGTAGTTACAATTTGTTCTTGTACTTAATTTTAACACAGTGAATTTATGTGGTGATGATAAAACAAGATCAGAACTATTTTCTCCATAATCAATCTTACTTTTAATCGACTCTTAAAAACATGATTTTGAATTTTACATTTAATGATCTATCTCTTTTTTTAATATAGAGTTAAAACACAACTATGACTACACAGTTATTTTTAGACAGCTGAAAAAATCTTTACACCACATTTTAAAAAAAATAAGAAAGAAATACATTATATTCAGATAAATAAGTTGTCTAGATAATTCAATGCAAAGAATATTGGCCTCAAACATAGTACAGTCCATACTGTTGATTTTCTGATTTCAATATTCAGCTATAACTACATCAACTTTTCAATAAACATAGGCTGAGCATTTTCCCCAACCAAAAAAAAAACTGTTTACATTAAGAAAAAGGATTTTAAAACAGATAAAATAAATTAAGTATTTTTTTTTTTAAATCACATTTTAGTCATTTTTTAACACATTTTTGATCCAATGAACAGATTACAATCAATGGCTACAACAACTAACAAACAAACAAGTTGGAAATAACCTGAACAGCATGATGAAACTTTATATATATTTTTTTAAATTATTAAAGTTGTTAATAACACTATTTCAAATTACATAGAATTATGTCTCCCTCACACCTGCATTGTAACAGACAATCTGTATCTTTACTTGCTTTACTCTATTTAAATTGACAATACATCTGTTTTCCATTGGAAAAGGTGCTAAAATATAATAGATAGTAACTGTAATAACCAACAATCTTCTAAAAATACCAAACAGAAGTTGTTTAATAAAAGTACATACACTGCCTGTGGTAAAAGCTTGGACTTGCACTGGTGATTGTGGAATCTCTTTTCCACCATATTTTACTGTCGCCTTATAACGCCCACAATCATCTGGAACATATCTTGCTGTAAATTTTCCATCTTCACTTTCAACAACTTACTTTAAGTGGATATCCATCTGGTCACTGTAATAAATGGCAAACATTATTGTTTTAAGAATTACTTCTGCTTAAACACAAATTATAGTTGCTTTTAAAAAAAAAGATATGACAACTTTTCAGAATTATTATTCGACTTAGAAATCCTCATTTCATCAACATAAACTGAAACTGTACTACTATACATGAAATAAACATGACTTATCAAAAATTTAACAATTTGCCATAAAATCTCTGATCATGATTTTTTACATAAGCTAGACATTTGTTCAAGCAAATTGGGCTGATGGAAGTAGGAAGGTTAGAATACAAGATCTAAGTCCTTGTTACCCATTACAATAAAGGAGACAGAGCTCTAACACCTCAATTAAAAGAATAAATACTTCACTTTTATTTTCGTAAAGATAAAATATCATTCAGAATTCAAAAATAAAATAACTTTGGAAAAACAAACATTAAACTGTAAAAGAAATTTGTGAAGTACTAAAACACAGACTTCTTTCAAAAAAAATTTGCTCAATCAATAAAATATGAAGTTCTCTGGAATACAGACTCATCTAGATTGCTGTCTGTTATAATTCATTAATATTAGTTATGTTTTTAAAGACTTGGTTCACAAGGTTTGAGTTTTAGTAGTAGCATACACTGTATCAACACAATAAAAAGTACAATTCCAGATGTGTTACAAATTCCAGATGATACTACAATAACAAAAATATCAAATTCATCTCGCATTTATGTAGCAAGATGATACTGTGTTTATTTTTACTGTATTTATTAGACATAAACACTAGTTTATTTGGCTGTTTGAATGCATGCAGTATTCCCTACTACCTTTAAATATTCTCTACATAATCAGAAATTAATGGCTTAAACTACACAATTAAAGGTTTTATACTAAATAAAAATTTGTGGTAAAATACTGTTTTCTTTTACTTTTATTCAAACATAAAAATCAAAATTACAATATTCAAAACATGTAAAAATGGATTTCCTTTTAATTTAATTTCATTACATTGAAACTACTTTAAAAATCCTTAGATTCTTTTAATATAAAGTATCAGTAAACTTAATATGTGGTTAAATTTCACTTATTGAAAATTTTTTATAAAAATTAGCTAAACTTAATATCTTTTTAAAACAAATTCAAGAACAATTACCAGAACTTGCACTTCAAGATCTCCATATCCAGCTTGAGTTGTATAAATTGTAAATTCAGCTGGTATTAATGCTGGAACTCTTTTAACGAGAAACACCTGGACCCTCAACTTTCACCTTCTCTCGTTCTACTTTTGGACGGATTTTCATTTGAATTGGGTTGAAAACATTTAAGGGTTCACCATAACCTAGTTGTTTAACTACAATATTTTTATTTTAAAATATACCACTACAAATTACATTTGTTAAAAATTTAATAAAAAAATAATGTTAGTATAGGCCTAAAAGTTACTTCTTTGCTGAACTAAATATATTGTTGCATATAGGTATGCCAAGCCCACTGAAATACAGATGATATTTAGTCCTATAAATTAATACCTTGACTAAATTCATAACAAGAATTACCTGTATAATGAACATCATCACTCTCAAAGAAAGCAGCAAGGGACTGCCTCATACATCTCAAAATGTTTTACATGCAACACGCCCATAATAAATATTGAGACAGATAATGTAAAACAAAAACGATTTATTCACTTTATTTATTTATTCACTGTAAACTCACAAGGGCCTTTTTTAAAAGAACTTTGCTAGCAGCTGTAACAGCCATCTATTTCCATTGAATCAACTTTTTTGAAAGTACCACAATAATTTCTTTCCTGAAAATGTTGATAATTATGTATGTTGACTGTTCATTATGTATGCTAGCATTATACTTTTTATTTTAAGTTGGGTGCCAACGATAATTCCACTGAAGGAGGAATTAAGGAGGAAACTGAAGGAGGCTCAGTTAGTTTTGAAACATAAAACAATTCTTGTATCATTTTGAGATTGAGTAGTTTATAATATTAATTAAATTTAGTGTCATCGTATTTCATCATGCTGTGTAATGAAAAATGATATTGTGAGTTAAGTCACATAGTGTCCACATCAGTCTTTTTGAAATCACCTTAAAATCTGTTAATTTGAATTTTATCAATTCACTGATTATAAATACATTTCAAGAGTTTTGATTTGATAATTACTTCACCATATAAACTCAAAGCTTGTGCCTGGGAATATGAAATGAACATTTGTATAAAAAATTTCATCTCTAAACGGAATTTGAACCTGGGACCTCCAAATGAAAGGCCGAGACACTACTACTCCGCGATGAAGATTATTTGATTAAATGTTTTCCTAATTAATTAATTATAAAGTTGTTATGATTATAGTAAACAACTCCACATATTTACTAAACTGTAATTAAATACTGTAACTAATGGAGTACTATGCCTTTTCTTCTTCATGTTAATCCTTTATTTAAGTTCTTGGATTAAATATTGAGTTATGTATCTTCCTATTCTAACTTATACTTTCATTCCTCTCTGTTACTATTAACTTCACATATCTTGCTTGTATCCTCTCACAACTTGGTTCTTTTTCATTTCTCGCACCCCAAAAGTTTACAACTTTTTCACATGGAAATAACTCAAAATGTTTATATCTTAATAATGCTTATATTTTTAATATGTATAATATGTTAATATTGAGAATGTTTAAAATTACTAGTATCAATATTTCCTTCTATTTGGAGTTTAGTAATGTAAACAATTGATTATATTGGGTTATTTCTCCAACCAGGTTATTGTTATTATCAATATTTCCTGCTATTTTGAGTTATTTCCAGGTGAAAAACTTGCCAATATTTTGGAGGGGAGAAACAAAATAAGACCCTCAACTTAGATATCCATCATTTCCTGGGTCTTTCTTTTGGTCTTATTCCTGCCTACTTTATTCCTATAATCTTCTTACCATTCTCTTCAGATTATCTACATCTTGAAATTATCTTTGACAGTTTACCATACAAGTAACTTTTCAGCTTTTTTTCCCCATCATGTATCAATTCAACTAGTAAAATCTTATCAAATGTGTGATTTGAGTAATTCTTTAATTTGCTTGTACAGCAGATTTCTCTAATGGACCTGTAGCAAATTTTTTCACATAAATAGGTGGAAAACTTTGAAATCAGAAATTATGTTATCTACACAGATTTAATTTTTTCCCCTTTTTTTGTCATTATCATTCTTAGTATTAGGTTGTTATAGTGTAATGATTCATATCCTAATGCATTTCTGTTTAAAAATTTAAGAAACTTCACTGGGTAAACCTGAGATATAAATAATACACAAAAAGTTGAAAAGGAGCAGTAACAGACTGCACTCTTGTTTCTTATTTTGGCATTTGTCTTTCTCCATCTTCTTCAAATATCATAGCTATCCGATCCTTTAATAAATTATAAATAATAGTGTTCCTAAAAAAAAAAAAAAACAATTTTTTTTTAAAGTAAATATTTTACTTCATTCCTTGTTACCGGATTACTGTATTTCATTCCAAAGAGGATTAAATGAAGGAAAAACTTTATATCTTAAAACACTGTCTAAAAATTTATAGCTTTAAAGATACTAAAATTAACTTGACAATTAATTTTCAAAGTTCAAGGAAATTATTCTTCCAAAGACCTCGTGTAATAATTATCAGTTCCTACTTCAGCTCAGTTAGTGGTGGTACTACATGGTGGTGGTACGTCATCTTATTTATATATGCTCTGTTTGTACGAATTGAATTTCAAAAATTTAATATGTTATTCTGTGCTATAGAACAAAACTGAGATATAGTTTTTACTCTTGTTATTTATAAACATTTTGTAGCTGTGTTTATCAATGTGTGCTCTTCTCTTATATTCTTTCATTGTTTCATTGTTTTAGTATTTTTATTTTTAGTAATAAGTATTGTGTAGTAATGGAATTATTTCAGTCATGACTTAGGGTGGGGATCCTGCGAAAATACTTTCATGAAAAATTTAGAAAAAATATGTCTATCTTAACATAACTTACATTGCTGGTTATATATACATATATATAAATACATAGTTTAGATTTGATGGAGTAAATAATGAAAATATGAAGTGTTTTATTGAAATAATAAATTATATTGTAGCCCTTGAAGCATTGAATTGTTTTGTAAATGGCTTTTGACATTTTTGTATATGCTCCACATACCCTGTATACAAATAAATACTTGAACTAGAGATTGATCAAGTTTAGCATCACCGTTTTATTTTATTCGTGTATTACTTCTTGTTAAAAAAAAATATTTATTTACTACTTATTACTTGCTTAAAATTTTTGAATCTAGAAAGAAGAGAAATTTGAAAAAAAAAGTTTTCCTACTGTACTCTTTAGTTGTAAATTTATCAATTTATTTTAAAAGTAAACTACTTAAATATGATGTTAACCATTCAATAATGCACCTTCAGCTTACTAAAATAAATTTAATTTTTTGAAACTTTTAAGTATGCATTGAACCGATAACATTGTTTCCTTTGAAAAATTGTTCACTTATAGGGAATTACAGAATGGCTATATACAGGTTAAAATTGAAGTAAAATGATGAGTGTATTTTTTTAACTTTTGTAAATAATATATTATTTAATCAGTTTTGTTTTGATTTTTTTGTCAGGATGATGAATGGGGACGACCTGAAGTATTTAATGATGATACTGGAGACTATTCTGTTGTTAGATTGAAGAATGGGCAGAATGAATTGCCTGAATTAATATCGATACAGTGTGATAGAATAAGAGATGCTGTACAGGGTTTGATTGAAACGTATTGTAATGCATTCCGTGTTGATTTCCAATTAAAAGTTCCACCACTACAACCTTCAGGTAATAAATTATTATTGTAATATGGTTATATCTCCTGTGAGGCAGTTCCCTTAACCATTCTGTATACATTCTTCCCTATTCGCAGGGGGATCTTTGATATTCCTGATAGCTTCCATTTACTTTTGATTGTTTTAATTATTTTTGATTTTTCTAGCCTCTTATTTTTGTACCTTCTTTTCAATCGATCCTTTCAACATCGTTTTAATTATAAAACAATTCTCCTTTCTGATACTTCCAAGCCAGCTATGTTTCCTATTTTGAATTGTTTTAATTAAGTTTCTGTTCTTATTAATTCTCTTCTGTTTCCTTATTTTTCACTTTTTCTTACCATCCATATTTTCACATCAGATATAATTCAAATTGAAGTACACTCTGGATGTAAAACTTCTTCCAGTCTAACTCAGTCCTATTCTTTCTTTGTAATACATCTTTATAATGTATGTGTTTTTCTATTAAATGCTTTCCTAGCCATCGCTATTCTTTTTTTTTTTTGTTATCACTTCTAGTCTTCTGTTAGCATGGTACCTTCCTTCTTCCTTCTTTTGTATAGATATACATTGTTTTAATTGTATATCATCTTCATTACTTTTGATTTTCTAACGTTCATTTTCATTTTTTTATATGATTTTTTTTTATTTTGAAATAATAGTTGAATATCCTAGCTGACTTTGTCTACCAAAAATCCATGTTATCTGTAAACCTTTTACAATTTATTAATATCTTCCTATGCTGATCCCTGTATCTTTTTTTAGAGAATTTTTGCTTATATCTTCACCATATGAGGCATATTTTTTAAGCAAGGGCTGTTTTGATATAAAAATTGAAATAAATGAAATAATAATGAAATTATAATAAAAATAAAAATATAAAAATATTGAAATGGTAATAATTTTATTATAATAAAATAAAGGTATAAACACACACGCGCATGCATGTGCATGATTAAAATTACATTATTTGTTGATGATAAGATCAATCCAAATATGAATCTTGCAGCGTATATGGTTCTGCAGTTATAATTTAAACTTTCTCTTATGAAAAATAATAACTACAAGGAAAATATAATAAATACACCATTAAAATTTAGATAGTGATAATTGGCTCAGGTAAATTTAATTTAGCATCTTTTCATGTATATGATTTAATTTAAATGATATTATTCAAAATTATCGTATAAAACAATAACAGCTGTTACTGTTAAGATAAGATCAGTCCATTCATATCAATTTATTATAATGTGATTAATTAATAAAGCTTTAAAATAATATATGACAGTAAAAATCAAAATTAAAAAGTAAATATTATTAAATTAGTATTTTCAAGTAAATTAAAACAATATGTAACCATTGATTTTATTGGGTTGGCAAGAAACTAATTTCAGTTTTATAGTGTGAAATAAAATTCAGTTTTTTTATACAAAGCATGAACTTGAATCAATTATATATTTCCCATTTTATCCAATATTTGCCATCTTTCTGGTGACTTCATGATTCCACACTCATAGAACTTTTAGTCCTTATCAGCAAAAAACTGAACTAAGTGCAATTTGGTCGTCATCATTACTGAAAGTTTTACTATTGAAGGAGTTTTGACAATTTTGAAATAAATAGTAATCTGATGGTGGAAGATCAGAGCTACGTGGGGAATGAGACATCACTTCCTGACTAAGCTCCAATAATTTTCCACAAGTTACCAAAGCTCTGCTAGGCATTGCATTGTCTTGGTGGAACATGGTTCTGTTGCGATTTGTCAGTTCTGGCTATTTTTCTTTGATTGCTTCCATTAGTTTCAGTAATTGTGGTAGTAAACATCTGAATTGTTTGTTTGGTTCCTTGGAAGCGATTCAACATAACAATATCTTTATAATCCCACCAAATTTACAGCATGATCTTTTTTTAATGTGGCTTATGCTTGTTCATCATGCTTGGACCATGATCAATTGATGTTATTGTAGATGATTCATTTTTCATTACCGGTGATGATTTGTTTAAAAAAAGGGCCAATTTCATTGCATTTTAGATGCATATTACAAATATTGATTCATTGTGTTAAGTGAATCCCTTTCAATTCATGCGGAAGCTAATATCAAGCTTCTTAATAAGTCAAAGACATTTGTTGTGATTTTCAATTGTTGTGTGTAATACATTTTATATTTAACCTTTCTGAAATCTCTTACACAGTTATAGATGGAATTATGGCTTTAATTTGAGTGTCCTTATATTTGAGTGTCCTATATTATTAGAAGAATGGCAAGCAGAGTGGGAGGCATCCCGCGTAGGCAGCTGGACGAGGACAATCATCCCATATGTAGATGGATGAGGTTAAGGAAATTTGGTGAGGTGGGCTTCTACCTGGTCCAGTTACTCACTGGGCATGGTGAGTTTGAGGCCTACTTCTACCGATTCGGAAAAAGAGCTTCGCCAATATGTTGATATTGTGGTAAGAACGATACTGTCAAACACACTATGTACTACTGTCATAGGTGGGATGAGACCCAGAGAAAACTCGGGCTACAAAGACTCATGCCAGGAGAGACGGTGCCATTAATGTTGATGGGCAGACCTGAATGGCATCTGGTTGTGACTATGGCGACCAGCATAATTGGTACAAAAGAGAAAAGGATGCCAGGGACTGGGACGGGATGTAAGGATTCGCGTAGGGAATACTGAGGGCAGTAAAAGTCAACATGTATTAATTTACATTTATTAATTTATTTTTCTCTATTATACAAGAGTCAGTGAAATATTAACCTGTCTTTTGTCTTTAACATTTATTAGTACAGAGTAAAAAAATGAAACATATTTACTACATAAGTCTTTCTAAGTTTTACACATTTTCCCTGAGTGTGA
Organism: Lycorma delicatula; assembly: GCF_047948215.1. Lineage (NCBI taxonomy): Eukaryota > Metazoa > Arthropoda > Insecta > Hemiptera > Fulgoridae > Lycorma > Lycorma delicatula. The sequence goes on along the minus strand of NC_134465.1, from coordinate 61,084,238 downwards.
GGAGCTTGTGGATCTCTTCTTCATAAAATGCGTGCACAAACATCTCCATTTTGTTGTCATTCTGGAATCAATGTTCTCCCATGACTTGTTCAGTGGCCCAAACAAAAAGAAATAGCAGAGGGCTAAATTACCAGGCACTTGAGATAAATTATCCAGTTTATCCCAGGTACTTTATTTGATGTATTCCACTGACTTCTGACTTGTAAAAGTTTAAGTTGAAAGAAGAATTGAAAAGGTGTTATATATTGATAAGATTATAAAAAATGCAATGCCTGTGTTAAACAGAGTTATTAACCAGGAATGTAAAGGTAGAAAAACTTACGACCTTAATAATAAGAATTTGGCGTAAGAAAAAGAATTTGGAGAAATAGACTGACACTGGGTATTAATCTGAGTACAAGAATGTATCCTATTTTTTTATCTTCCTTTTTCTTAATACTCTTCAACTTTTCTATGAAAATACTTTAAATTTCAGTGTGTTATCATTATGATATAACAATCCAGTTTATACTTTCTTTTCCAACAAAGAAAGAAAAGAGTTGATTAGAAAACCTCAACTTTTTTTAATGTCAGTTTATAAATTAAATTAGGCAATAAATAAAAGTAAATATAATTTTAATTGTATCTATAACTTAGCTGGTATCTACAAAGTAGAATGTGGAGAGAACATAATTAGAAAAAACCCTTTTATTTAATAATTATGGAAAATGACAAATTATTCTGATGACATTAAGAAAAAAAAACATAAATTTTCAGAGAAAATCTGATATATGCATATTCGGTGAATTCTAACAGAATAGATCATATTTAAAAATACATGCTCCTTGTTGTATTAAATTACACTTATAAATTTTTCTAAAATGAAAAGTACAAGGCTTGGGTGATAAATCTTGCACATATATGCATAGCATGGGAATGAAAAGAGATATTGGAATAAAATAAAAAAAAGAATAAAAGTACAATACCTTAGCTACACAATGCATTACTTACTTTTCAATATAATCCATATTTACACTGATACACTTTTCCCAATGTGTGACAAGTTTTTGCATTCAGTCACTGAAAACTTCTGGTGGTCTTTCTCGAAAACAACTGGCCACAGCTTCCTTCACCTCATCATTGGTGGTGTAATAATTACCTTTAAGATCCCTCTTGAGATGAGGGAAGAAGTGGAAGTCGTACAGAGCCAAATCCGGCAAGTATGGTGGATGTGGAATAGGCTCAAACTTCAGCTTGTAGAGAGCCATCAGAGAGTTGAGCGGTACCCATGATGCACAGATTTTATGGTAACCCAATTGCTCGATAATATGGCCTACTCGTTCTTTAGATGTGCTTAACTGAATAGCGATGCGTTGCTGGCTGATTCAACGGTCACTTTGAAGCAAAGCGTTCACCTCCTTTCAATGTTTCTCATCAGTCACAGAAATTGGTCATTTGCTGCAAGGTGCGTCCTCAATTGTTGCTTTACCAGCTTTCACATACGTGAAATTTTAATGCCTACCTATTCATAGTACTCCTGTCAACAGTTTCAATACCGTAAACTGCTTTTAAATGATGAAAAATATTCTTAGGATTCACATTTTCTGCTGTTAAAAATTCCGTCACTGTGTGCTGTTTTAACTGTGTTGACATGTTGGCCATACTTGACTCCATTTTAACTGCTACTGAAAACAAACTGGTAAATGAATTTAACACATTATTGCAGGTTTGTAGCGGGAGATTTTAGTTATCAGGTGATGTGCCCAACTCAATAGTACCTTTTGTCTCCTTTTAGCACACTAGTGTGCAAAATTTATCAGCTGAGCCTCATAGATAAAATTTTATTTCATTAAAAACTTCAGATATTTTTTCATTTTTTATTTTGTTATTGAATTATCATTCATCGTAATTTTTTTTTTACAATAAGAGGTTAATAATTATTAATAAATCAATATATTTAAATTAAAAAAAACTTATTTGACTATAACTGGAACCAATGAAAATAAGTACCAGTTATGATATACTGTTGAAAAGTTCTCAATGAGGAGGGCTTATTACTACAGTTAAGAAAAAGTCCAGAATCTGATTTTTTTTTTGTATTTTGGACACTTTTGGTTCAATTGATTGCAATAAAAAGGGGAAGTGCACAACTAGATGTTACAACAGTCCTAAATCTAAAATTTCATGATCCTACGGCTAATCATTTTTGAGTTATGTGAGATACATATATATGTACAGACGTTATGCCTAAACTAGTCAAAATGGATTCAGGGATGGTCAAACTGGATATTTCCGTTGAAATCTGGAAACCAAAATTTTTCACGATCACAATATTTCCTTTACTTTGTTCAAGTAAGTAAAGATACGATAAATAATGATAAAGATTTAACGGTGTTAATTGACTCAGGGAAGTAACATTTATAATTTAAATTATTTAAAAAATATAAATGTAAAAAGTAAATTCTAAGAAAATTAGTTATTCTTAATTTTCACCAATAAACTTAAAGTAAGTTTATGATAAATAAGTAAAATGTGATTGAGAATGCACAAGCTTGTGTTACCAGAACAGACTTTAGTTAACATATATATAATAATTTGACTAACTTCCTCGATGAGATTGCAGGTTGGCTTAGCTCTTCAGACACTCCTTAACTGTCTGATGATCTTTACTGATCATTACTCAAGTTTTACCATTGGATCTATTACAAATGGATATCTTTAGCTATACTCATCATGAATAAAATTAAATCTAAAGAAATTTAAAATAAATTAAAATCTAAAAGAATAGAACCTATTTAAAAAAAGGTCACTAAAAAGTAAAGTTTTCCAGTTCTTTAATTTCTGAAATTTTGATGATATCAACAAAGCATTATAAAGTTGTGTTGGGGGTTATTTGTTTTTAATTCAACATTTGAAAAATTTCAAAAAGTATTTTCCTTCGTACGTTTCAGTTAGTTTTTAAAGTTTTTAATTCTTTTTATTAGACCGTGACAGATTACAACTCTTTCTTGTTTTGGGCTTGGATTTTGTGCCAATATTGTTTCATTCTTTTGGAATGCTCTTTTTTCCTCTCTTCTGCTCGTTCCTGTTAAGTTTTAGTTTTTCCAGTGTATTTTTAATCATACATTTGGTGTTGATCTTTTTCTAAAATGGTTAATTATTTTTTTTATTTAGTCTGTTGTACATTCTATATATACAGTCAAAAAACATAAACTTCTCTTTCTGATTGTGTCTGTAATTTTTCTGTTTTGATAAATTTTCCTTTTTTGAATTTAATATATATTTCCTATCTTTTTGTTTTGGTTCAGGTTCGAGTTTTTCTTAAAATTCTTCTTTCTGTCATTTCAGTTTTTTAAATTCTAATTTTTCCAAGACATTCTGGTTAAATAACTGTTTTATATAGTGTCTTATTATTTGGTTTTCAGATCTTGATTTTTTTTTTTAATTGAAGTTTTGTCAAAGTTATGCACTATTTCCATTTTTATTTTTCTTTCTTCGATTGCTAACTTTTCTAAATAATTTGATAGGATAATTTCACTTAAGTATTGTTAAATTTTTCAACCTTATTGATTTTTTTCAGTTTATAGATTTTTTGTTGTATTTTTAATATTTGTTGTAAATTTCGCTTTTCAAAGGAAATTTGAAGACTGTTTTCTTAGAGATGTTATTCACATATTCTAATTTTATTTTGCACTTTCTAAATGTGCATGTTTTAAATCTATTTTAAGTTTTTTTAATATTTGTTAACCTTTTGTGTTCCTACGATTCTGCATTTATTTAGATTGTAAATGATGAATACTGTTCTTAGGTAAGATTTCAAAAATGTAACTTTTTTCAAAAATATTCTGTTCAGTTTTCGTTATTAATTTTTTTAGTTTATTCATGTAAAATGTCATTTAGTTTATGTTCATTAATTACATCTGGGGAATTCAAATCTAAACTTAAAGTGTTTGTTCATAATTATATATGCTGTAGTATGAATTGTCAGTTGGGAATAAACTTTTTGTAGCTTCTTAAAAACGAAGAATTTAAATTTTAAGAGTTTACTTTATTTCAGGTTCCAAATTATCATCTGAAGTATTAGATAGTGTTTTAGTCCATGTAGAATGTTTACATCATTTAAAGTCAAATTGGACCCATCAAGAGTATTTAATAGCCGGTCAGTTATATCATGGTACTCGACCGATCGGCCACCCAGTTCTATCAAAATCTACTCCACCATCTAAAAGTCGACTTTATGATTATGAGTTTTATTTGATTTTTGGTGAGTTTCATTTTATGTTTTTTTTCTTTATTTTTATTTGTATTAGATATTTTGTTGTTAAACCTTAAACTCTTGTAATGACAAACTAAATTTTACATTACAACTTTTTTAGTAATTTACTTCAAGATATTTTCAATTAATCTTGTGACTGTCTTGATCATGATTTCAGTCACTGAAGATGTCATAAAAATGACTGAAAATGTTTTGAAGCAAGTTATAAGAATGTAATTATATGATATGGATCTTTTTGCTGTATCAAAAGTTAATATTTTAAAATATTTTTCATTGCTGACTGTCGTGAAAATCTCAGTATATTTTTATATTGATTTATTTTTTTCACACCCATTTGGTACTTTATTACAATGTACCAAACCTAGATTTTTTTTTGATAAATACATCAGTGATACTACTCTGCTTCCTGGCGTTTATGATGTAGCATTTAATCATGTGCAAACTGATGTATCAAAGACTGATTCTGTACCAAGTTAAACTAGCAGTATTTTATTACTGGCAGATTTGATTTGACTTTTCTTTATTTGGTCATCAGTTGTATTACTGATGCAATTCTACATTGCTTTTAGTTCTACGCTAATTTCCTTGATTCCCTAAATATTTACTTTCTTTTAAATTTTCAGTTATTTAGATTAAATTTCTAAATATATTTAATTTGCTTATATTTTTTACCTTTTACCTCCGATTCTATTAGATTAGGGTGATTTACAATATGCTTTAGATGCTCCGGTTACTGGTGTCAACACATTTCCTGAAATGTTTCACCGTGTTTCCTTAAATAACTGTCATACCGCTATCTCTATGTTGTACAACTTTATGTCAAAATTTTCATCGATTAGTAATTTTCTAATCTGAGCTCCATTGAATTTTCCTTCTTTAAATTTGGCTTCTCTTAACTTAGGAAATGCTTGTCTTAAATATTTAAAACCTTCTCTTTCTATATCCACTGCTTTAAAAAAATTCTTCATCGACCCCAATTAAATTTGTAAATGTGGTAAAATAAAATGCTCAGTGTTAACTAAAGGAACATACTTAATATTATTTTCCAGGAGTGAAAGTGTGTTTTTCATCCACTCTTTAACATCATAATGTTCACTTGTTGTGTGATTCCCACAAGCATAAGAAACAGCTGTATTTTGTAAAGTCACCTTGTAGACCGAGTAAAAGACCAATAACTTTGAGGTCGCTATGATACACCATAACTGAGGATCGTAATTGACTGCTAGAAGGATTCTTGTTTGAGTTGTGCAGTAACGTTGCTTTTAAGCGTGTTTCTGATGAATCAATGAATGCCAGTCATCAGCATTATAAGCAGTGCTAAAATCAGACATCAAACCTTCTATATCACAACAGGAACACAGCAGATTATTCATAGTGAAATATTTCATCAAATGTTTATTTCTAAAAAATTCTGGTATCCTTTATCAGTAAAGTCCACTCCTTTAAGTGTGAACCTTGAAGTTCTGTTTTCTGTTCTGATAAATTGAACTTACAAACCGAATTGCTAATTTCCACTTATGAAATGAAATATGGTTCACTATTTGATTTTTTTGGTATGAAATCACCAACTTTTGAAGCTTATGCTGCTGCAGTATTTTCAGAACAATCCGCTTGAGAATCTTAAATCTCTTGCCAGGAAGCTGGAACTGTCTTAAAATAAAAACATCTCCATGAGCAATCGGTCTCATAACCGATGGAACATTTGGGTACTCAATATAACTTTTAAATTTTGTAGAAAAATCAGTGACATTTGCTGAACAGAAGTAGCAGTCATTGATGATTTGTTGGTTCAGCCAAATCATAGGTATAGCAAAAGGCAAATGATTCTTTTTGCTTGAAACCATTGTATGAACTTAATATAACACCTGTACATTGTATTTAGTGCCGATTGTTTATCTTGATCTCCCAGTGGACAGCTAAAATAAAACCTTCAAGCGGTTTTCATCAATTTTGAAATTGGCCTATGCTGACTCTTTGTCGTGAACTTGCCACAAACATAACAAAAAAAATTTGGATAATTTTTTACACAAATGTATTTGCCTGTTCATTATGTAAATATAAGCTGATGTAAAATAAGATAAAATTTAAAATTAAAAAAAAAAATACTATTTCAACACTTGATTAATTTATGGAAATAAATCAAAATTGACTAACTGAGATACTTGTCAATTGAAAATTACATTTACAATTTTATTTAACATATTTATCCTTGACGCAGCCAGCAAAAGAAACCTTGAATGCTAGCTGCGAGTTCATATCATCATTATAACAAGATGATTAATTAAATTGACTAACTGGAAATTCTAGTGGACAGTGTAACTAACTCGAAAATCTAATGGACAATAACTAATTCAACTCATACAATTTAACACATACTACTGCGTATAAGTTTAACCACCAGGCATTAGCTGTACTGAGAGATTGATTATTTTCAAAGAAAGAGATATTATTCTAGAATGACTCATTAGTTAAATTTATGCTTGAGATGATATTATTTGATGCAGCTTTTATTTATTCTGCAATTAGTCACACTGTAGTCATATCAGGCATGTTTATAACACAATGCATGTGATAACCGATTGTTTCTATTATGTGCCAAAAATGACATATATTTTTAGACTAATAAAATTAAAACATGTGATGTCATAGAGCATTTTTGTGTTACATTTTCTGTTTCAGCTTAAAAAATACTTTATAAATCACTCATTAATGTACCCTCTCTAAAAATGATATAGACCAGTGTAATCTTTCTGTTTTAAATTTACTGGTAAATAATTTTAAAATAACTTTTAGTATTATTTAACATGACTTTATTTGTCCACATTGTAGGTTAAATTTTGAAGGTGTCAGTGTATGTATAATACCAAGGGAATGTCGTTTAGTATTGGTTGTGTATGGTCATACTGAAACACCTGTACCGGACGGTGCTGAAGGTACTCCTGGTGAAATAAAGCAAGTTGAATTAGGTTGGGCTGCTATACAATTCTTTAATTATGATGGGTAAGTAATTTTAATTAATTATTAATTGTAAACCACAATGTTAAAAATGTATAAAAAGAAAATCAGTTTAGATTTAATATCAATGGTAAGTTATATATTTCTTCATATTCTTTGTGCTGGGTAATTTTTTTATGTAATGAATATAAAATGAGTAATGGTATAATACCATTAAGCATTCACATAAAGTATGTGTTGTTAGAAGTTGGGAAATATTTGTGATTTTGTTTAACTTAATCGCTGAATTTATAATTCATTTCTGTAGAATATATTTCTAAAATATTTTCATTATCGTGTACCTGAAATGTTTCAAATCAATTACAAATGAATTTTCTCTTTTTGTGGTCATTATTTTTAATTATTAAATTGTCATTATGTATAGTAAAAGATTGTGCTTCTTCCAGGACTGCTTTGTGTGCAATAGCAAGGTTTTATTCTTTGGAATAATTTGTATATAGATTTGGAGTCTTGGTCTCCTGTGATATAAATAAGTAAATAATTAATTTTTGATCAATACATAATCAGTTCACTTTTATTAGGTGACCACTGCCATCATGATTATCCATTGATGCCAGCGTTCCTTTGTAAATGATAGCAGAATTTAAACTACAGATTTTCATTAGCGGTTGTACCGTCATTGTCGCCATTATGGTTATCTTTGTAACACAATGTTGTTAACTTAACCTGAACAGAGTATTTACCATACTTGATTGATACCGGTTAACCAAGAGTGTTCTTGATGGATGGAATTGCTAGGTCTCAAGATGTCAAGTGTGTAGAAATTGGAATATTTTTTAAAATCCAAACAATCCCTGCTGAGCTACTTGTATTTGAGAAAAAGTATGGGAGTTTTTTTTTTTGAAAAACTGTTGGGGTTAGGCTCAGGGTGACACATATCTCTCATGACAAGATCAGGAGGGGTGATACATACAATTATCAAACACTTTTGATGAAAGACTTGGTCACTGGTTGGTCAAATACATTTATATTTTATTATGAAAAATTGGGTAGTCAACAGGAAATAATTACTTTCCTGGTTCATGTGGCTGACAATATTTGATTATATTACATCGATTGACTCTAAAAACTAAACATGAAAATAAACACTAAAACACAAATTACAGATGCTAGAAAACTGAGCAGCAAGCAAGATTGCAGTGATAAGTTGATGTGACCAGAACACAAGATATCATACTACTACTATTCATACATGTTTAACAAAGATGTCAAACATTCAGGATCTTAAAAATGGCTCCAGAAGCAAAATTAGTTTATTTAGGTATGCTGAAGCATATGCTTAGCATAGTATGCTAAGTTACATGAAAACATTTCTTTTTTCTCGTTTGATAAAAGTGGATATTATTTTTTCTGGGTTAAGTGACTGCATTTTTTAACAAAGGTAGCACATTCATAAATCTGCAGCTGACATAGTATCTTGGTCCATTTCATCTAGTAGCAGTAAGTTTTTCCAATAAGTAATGACATTCTGTCATTATGCATGTATAATGAAAAAATCTAGTCTATAAAATTTTTCTGTCAATCTATGTACTCTTTTCATTGTGAAAGTGGTAATGAATTTACCTGCTTGTGAATTTTCATTACACTTATAAAAAAAACAAATTTAACAATAAATATCCATTCTTAGAATAACACAATAATTAGCACAGTAGTGTCTTCCTGTTACAAGGAAAAATGTAAATATGGAATCTTATCTATAATCCTTTTTTTTAATTTATGATTTGTTCTTTTTTATACTTCTAATTATAATTTTTTTATTTATTTAATATTTTTATTTTAGGGTTATGACTCAAGGTAGATTTCTTCTGTCAGTTTGGCCACTAAGTGCTGATAAAAGACTTGGGCCTGCACCTGCTCCGGGAACACATCCTCATGGTGATACACATCCTGTTCTAGGTATTAATGATTCTTCATTTTAATATGTTATTTATGGATAACTTTTTCTATATGTTCTATGTTCAACCTTTAATCATATTAAAAACTGTTTAAAGAAATGTTTTGTTTCATCAGTTGTGATGGAATTTCATTATCTTTATTTGTTATATCCTTTGTTCGTATGATAATTGCATGTTGTCTCATTCTTTGGCCGCATTTTTTAATATTATTAGATATGAAAACACTACTAGTCACTATTTATTATTTTTGGATAAATGATGTAATACTGTTGTGATATTTATTTATTTTTAGGTGTTGAACTTCCAGATTATGGTGGAGAAGTAATATTTCCACCTACTACTAAAGATATTGAACCAGTGCCTGTATCTAACCATGATTTTAATAGCTTGGATTGTAACACACAGCAACAGCTTATTGACATTTGTGAACAGGATACCTTTTCTTGGTAATTCTTTTTAGTAGTTACGTATAGTAGGCTATATTGTGTGCATTAAAATTACTGAGGGACCTAACCCAACCAGCAACAATGTTTTACCAGTGTTTCTCAATGTTTTACGAGCAGTTTCTAAGTTATGTTTAAAGTGAGATTGCTTAACTCTTTAACTATCAGGTTTCATATCACTTTAATACTCTCCAGGATTGGGTTGTTTTTTTGTTTTTTTTACTGTATAATTAGATTTATATAATAGAACTTTAGTGATATTATAATTTTTATTTTATTTATTTGTAATTTTTATTACCTTATGTAAGATTAGATTATTCTTCAAAAGTATTAGTGGTTCATCTTTTTAATGTTTTTATTTATTTTCTTAATCCTACTCATTGTTTTGCAGATGGCATTCAAATACTGCTAGACGTTTTGAATTGCATCAGTATCACTAATATCGTTTTGCTATCTTCTAATTATGAATTACAATTTAATAAAAACAGTTCTAAACTACAATTAAACCAAATAACTCTTTAAAATTTTATTCGATGTTATAATTGTAAAATGTGTTCAACTTAGTATTCAAAATGCCACAAAACAAATATGAGTATAATCGAGTTTAGAAAGGTTTGATGAAAAATATAATCAAGTTAACAACCTATATTTGGCATGTGGCCTGTCTTTATTGTCTCTAGTCTTACTTAAGTAACATATGATCTTACTTTTCAGTTTATGAAATTATTGGTTGTAGTGGATTCATCATATATGTTCATGGTTTAACTGGACATATGGTAGTCATAAATTATTTTAAATTTACTGTTGTAACTGTTAGTGTATTGTTCATTATGATACAAGATTAGGAGGAACATTTTGTTCTGAAAATTGTTGTCTTCTTAAAATTTAACGGCGAGATATAATAGTGCTGTTTTTCACCTCCACTTAGGTTAATTTTGTCGTATATAAGCTGTATTAGTGTATATTTCCTCAATTACCAGTTACCATTAATTGGAAAGGGATCCACATTAAAATTATCAAAGACTTACTTTTATTAAAAAATGTTACTAAATTTTTTCTTGTCTTTGTCCCCAAATTTTTTTCCGTAAAATACTGTCAGCATGCCACCGATGCAAATGCTGTGAATGACATTTCCATCATTGTCAAAAACCTATTGCAAGTACTACAAAATCAAAACAAAACTACTCATATGAACTGGACTGAGTAGAAAAAATCAATAAATTTTGAGCTGTTACCCTGTTTAAAAGAACCAAACAAACTCATTCTGCACACATCATGAAATCCCAAAACAAAATCTGTGAAATGCCTATCTTGGCGACAAAAATGTCCAAGCAGAACCCTAGCCACCTGGGTCATTTGAACTTCTTTCCTTCGCAACTCACTCAAGAGCCAAATACTTCATAAACTTCTCAACAATTTCCCATTCAGACCGGTTTCTCCAATTAACAGTCAAATGTAAAGAGGAATCAATTTCTTGTGAGGCAGTGACGTTATGTGTTTCTGTTGTCTTCGTACCACAGACAGACATACAAAACATGAAAGGCATCACCAATAATGCCGCACTTGGACTCAGACCTGAATCAGCCAAGCAGGAATGACCCAATCTGTCTCTAAAAGCACCATGGCTCAATTGAAACTGTGATACTTGTTTGGTGACAACCAAGAGGTGCTCTTCAGAATCCTCACCTTGGGAATAGACCGTGCATATAACGCCCTTCAGCTGTCTTATCCCACCTAGTTTGCTGCAAATGGAACCCACTATCCTCAATCTCCCTAACCCTCATAGAAGTCAGTTTACTCAACTTCTTTGTGAAATAATGTTGTTTACGCTCATATGCAAGAACATCTAAATGCTTCAGTCCCTGCAATTACCTGAATACCCTCATGAGAGATAGTATGGTAGCCTCTTGTCACCGTTAATAACAAGAGATGCTGGGCCCTCAACAAAATATCCTTGTAGGTTTTAGATTTCTTCCTGTTTGCCCATACATGTGCAGCATACAACATAATTGCCTCACACATCCTTATAAAGAACACTCATGCTCCTAAAATTTTGACCCCAATCCAGATTAACCGTATGACCAAATACCAAAGAAGGCATTACTGGCCTTCTTTGTGATGTACTGTAAATGTTGAAATGAAACTTTTGGTCAAGGAGCACCCCAAGGCATTTTGGAACCTGAATGTATATATGATGGCCTGACATCGATACACGGACTTACCACATCACAGCCAAACAGCCCTTCAGCAACATTATCATAGTTTTATCCTGGCTGGATTGCCATCTTATGTTGATGGCCCCACAGTTCAAGTACCCTACATGCCTGAGGAGAAGCCCTGATTTCAACCTCATACCATGAACATCCTTTGACCAGCATCAACCCATCAGCATAAGCGACAATGTGATTACTACTGGGCATCCTCACTCACATTAGATAATCAAACTTCGCAGCCCATAACATAGGGCCTTGAGGGCAACCCTTAGACAATGTCTTCCCTACTTTATGACTACCATCACGAAGTAGAACGTCTCAATGATTGAAATAACTGCATTACTTGTATTTCATTTCTACTACATCAATGTCTCTGTAATTGAAATAGGGCAGAGGGCCACCACAATTTGTTAAACATCCCAGATATGTGTAAGGAAAATCTCCAGAACATACCCAGCGCTACTATTCTTAACAATGTCCAAAACTCGTAGAATAGCATCCTCAGTCCCCTTGCCTGGACGAAAACCATTTGCCACCATTTCTATCAACAATGCGATACCGCCAAGAATGTACGGTCCAATAAAATTACATAAAAATGATTATCCTAGAACACCTGTATAGTAAACTGCATACAAAGTCCGACATTCAAGCGATCCAAATTTTTGGTTAAATATTACAACAAATAATGGGGAAAAAATACAACATCAAAGATTCATGGGAATTGCAAACATTTATTAACAAGCAAATAATATCCACACATCACAAATTAATTCGTTGGATTTGATTTCATTATATACCAGCACTCTGAAGAATTTAGTGATTTAAGCATATAGAAAGCAAATATAGAAAGTGAAGTTGAAAGAATAACTAAATTTAGAATGTATTAATATTTGCATAGATAATTTGGATTTTAAATTTTAAAATAATTATACAAACAGTGCCATGGTTTAGAGATGGCGTCACCAATCCAGCCTACTTAGCAAACCTAACTATGGAATATTTAGAAAATAAAGTATTAGAAAAATTAAATGCTAAGGTCTCATTCTATAATAGATACGTTAGTATGTATACATGAACAGAATATTGATTCAATATTAAAAGAATTTAACCTATTTAATGAACATAAAAATTTACAAAGGAAGTTGTGAAATGAAAATATCAACAAAATGGAATACGAGAATAAAACCAACATCTTCAGGCATATATCCAACTTTCCTATCGACACAACGAATATCACAATTATTCAATAGTGAAGAATTTTGCAAAATAAAATTTACAATCCCCTAAGATAGACCAGTACATATAAAAAAGCAAAAGATCTATTAATAAATTATATTCTGAAAATATCATAAATAAAAATTTAAAAATACAATTCAGAAACCCTATAATATTATATCAGTCATCTATCCTAATAAAAATAATAAGAGTGAGAAATATGTTGGATTACAATGTCACAGATCTGTCAGAAAAGATTAAAAAATTGCTACAAAAGGATTTCTCAACAAGCCAATGTAGTATACAGCATTCCGTGTAATGGGAACAAAATATTGTTCTTCAGAATGTAAGAGAATTTTGTATGATGTTTGTATGAATATATATTGTCATTTGAAATTCTAACTGAAACGTTGCAAATTTACTTTATAAGTGGTTGGTTAACCCAAGAGATGAATAAAGATTATGTTTGTAAGTAAAATATGTCTTGTTTATTTTATTATATATGTGTAGATTTAACAATACACATTCGTAGTGTTAAATCGAAGTTTAATTTCTTTTGAAGTAATCTGTGGGATGCCGGTGACATACTCTACGCAAATATCATCAGGTTTAATGCTTTATAATATATTTTTATTTTAACTAATAATTTTCCGGGAAATCTGCGCAATTTCTTCAGGTTGCTAATTGAAATATTTTTTTCTAACCTTTCTAGATACCCCTTTTTGGAAGTAATAATGTCTGTTTGCGCATATACGTCACTCGAGTAGTGGGGGTATACACGGTAGACTGCTGTGTCTTTATTGTCACAATATCAGCTGTGTAAGCAACTCGCCCGTCTAGCGACATTATTAATAATTTTTATATCTCATTTGTTTTATTTTATGTAACTTATTATCATTCACTCAAGTCTTATTTATGACATATATGAATTCGTATTCTAATCTATTTACAGTTCACTTATTTTTTTATTAAATATCGTACTTGACTGAATTATGAGCATTGTTTCTTTGTTTATTTCACGCTATTCAAATTGTGAAACATTCATATTTAGTCAATGTCAAATCTCAACTTTTAAACTGAATAAGTGGGAAAACAGTGAATGAGCCTGTGAGGGTAATTTGCAATCCCTTTGCTTAGGAAAGATTGAATAAAAATCACTTCATACTAGTAAATTAGTACTTAATATATACATACCTGTGAGACCTTCAGTTCTATTCTAGTCTTCCACCTCCCTTTCAATCCCTACAAATTTAACCCAATAGGGATTGTAGAATAAATTATCCTTATTTTCCTGTAGATAAAAGCCCCTTCTGAATTACTGTGCAAAGTGTCAGGAAGTGGGAATCAATATTATATGTATAAATTTGTTGGTAGAATACCATAATAATATATTTAGAATACAATGTATATATATATGTATTATATTATTATGGTGGATTGTGCCAAATGACGTGGTGTATCGAGAAATAGAGCCTGTTACTGATACTATGCGGAAAAAAAGAATCTCTTTCTTTGGTCATCTCATAAGGACACTGGAAACAAGACTGTCAAGAAATATCATTGAAAACCTCTGGTTCCAAAAACTAGCAGTTTTATTCTGACTGACCTACAGAATAAAACTGGAAAAATTACAAAGCTAAAAGACAAAAACATTAGAGTTAACCAAAAGACAGACAAACGACAAAATACAAGGAAGAGGGTGTTTACAGATGAAGAAAAGAAAGCAAGATCTGAACGGATGAAGAAATACTGGGCAATTACTTAAGTCAATTTTAGTTACATCTTTTCTGAGAAAAGCGTGTTATTTTACTCTTCCGAGCTGCCCAGTATTTCTTTTAACACGCTTTTCTCAGAAAAGATCTAACTAAAATTGATCTAAGTGGTCCCGTGTTGGCCGTAAAAGCATAATAATAATAATAATAAAAAATATATATATATGTGTGTGTATTCTATAGAATATACAATATATATAGACTACTTCTATTGACTACTGGACAAAATTTCTTTGAGATAGTTTGTTGGATAACACATTTTTATGAAAAGATCGAAATGATTTTATTGTAAAAAAAAATCAAACTGTTCTGTTATGCTTTAGATCTATAGCAGCTTAATAAAACAATGAGCTTTCAATGAGCTTTTTTGATTAAATATTTATTATGGCTATATACATTCTTGCCTACAGTATATCATATCATCTTGGGGTTCTCTCAGAAAGTCCAAAAGAATTTTCAGGATACAAAAATGGACTGTTGTTTGGTGCTTATTAATATTGATAATGTAGACCACTATTAAATAAATTAAAATTTTAAATTGTCAAAATTCCACTACCTCTAACCACATCTTCTAATCAATTTCTTTTTCTTTTGTACTCTTTGCACAAATCCTGTTACACATAACATAAATCCTGTTGCATATAATAATAATTCTGTTCATTATTTCCTCATTCCTCACTTTATCTACCCACCTTATTTTCTCTATTTTTCTCCATATCCTCATCCCAAAAGCCTCAATCTTTTCCTCTTCCTCATCATTCATGCTTCACTTCCATCCAAATATATAAATGAATCATTTAGCTAACCTCTTCCTTAACGCTTTAGTCCAAACTTTTACTACATACTAATTTTATTTTCTTTGAAGCTTCCTTTGACATTATTATCCTTCCTTTTATTAGATTGTGTTCTTCCAGTTCTCTATCATCTTGATCTCCAAATATCTGTTATTTTTTACTTTTCTATTCTTCGTTCACTTGACCGACCTTACCACTAAATTCTCTTTGTTGTTTACTTCCATTAATTTAGTTTTAATACATTTATTTTCATTCTGTCCTCCAGGGCTATCGACAATCTATGAAGCTAGAATTGCCATATCATATCAGTTGCCGCAACAGTCATCTTACTTTTTCTCTTACATTTACTTCTTCTTCACTTTCTTCTGATATACAGTATCTGGTATCATATCTTTAATGTAAATGTAGAACAGTGTCATTGAGAAGCAGCATGCTTGCCCCACACCTTGAACTACATCCACCCAGTTAGTTATATTCTTACTTACTTTCATAATTGCAATTTGCCTCATGAATTGATTATTTTGATTAATTTTCTGTCTTTCCATTCTATTTTTTTTCTGTTTAGGAATCTTTATTATTTTCTCTCACTTGATGCTATCCACATACCTTCTCCAAATCTATCAAACAGACTCATTCCTTTTCCTCTTTCTAAATATCTTTCTCTCCAGCCTTCCTTGTAGTGCAGTGGCATTTTTGGTTCCTATCCTTTTCTTAAAACTAAACTCAATACAAAACTGTGTAGTACGTAAAAGAACTTTATTATTTTTCTGTTGACATTTTTAAATATATATCTTAACTCATTTAAAAAATCTTTCAACCAATTTATTTAAAATAAACTAAAATCTTTTTTTGCAGAGAAAAATACTATTTTGTTAATGAGTTTTTTAATACTAATTAAAAAGTAATAAAAAGTGGCCATGAATTTTTTCCATCTTTGTTTAACATGTTAATAAAATATGTGTAAAATAATTTTAGTTAATGCCTTTTGAATTGTAATGTATAATATTTTGAATTTTAATTTATCTAATTTACTATCACTTCATGTATTAATATTCTAAATTTTTAAGATGAGCTTTAACTATTTTAATATTTTATTTTGTATTTTGTAGCATTGTGGTCTAGAATTTGCCAGTTTCTCGTGATATTCATTTTGGTTAGTTCCACTTTTTGTGCTGGAGTAGCACACCTACCCATTCTTTACATAGTTTGTATAATATATCATATAATGTTCTGAATTAAATATTTATTTATTATGTATAAATATATGTATATATTTTATCATTTCTGTAATAAAATATTGATGATTCAGTAGTAGTTTTGTTTAATAATCATTAAAAGTCATTAATTATTTTACTTATTTTTGATGTATTTGGTTTTGTATTGATTACTTGAAAATTATTTTAGACAGAAATACTCAATAAAATTTTGCTTATAGGTTAATTATTATCTAGAAAAATTATTGATAACTATTATCTAGTATTATAGTACGTAGTAAATAGTAAATTGAACGTAAATGATTGTAATTTTATGTTAATTAATACAAAAGTATGATGCATTAATAACCATGATAGGCAAGCATTTTAATTTGCTATCAGTTCAAATTTTTAAAATTTTTACATTTATTATGTTGTAATTTATACATATTATTATGATTATATCATTTTACTACTAAAATTTTAGTTTTTATATTTCTAAGATTATCGTAAAATGTACTAGGCCAGCTTTTTCTTATCAGGGTCTCTCTGATGTACCATGTAAATGAAGAAAGGCAAAATCTGAGGAAGAAAGCCTACTATCTAGTAAAGTATTATGTCTGGTTGAGTTTGAGAATAAATATCCCAAAAATTTGACATTTGTCAGATTTTCATGAGTATATATATATATATATATATATCAAAATTTAGTCTGTTCAATTTTTGGGTTTCTTGATTGCTTTTAAAATCATTTATACACTTCATTTGAGACATTTTTTAAGTGATTTTGAAAAAATGAGCTTGATTTAGAATTCTGATTTCAGCAGTCTTAATAACCAATTATTATGCATAACACTGAAAACCAAATTGTGTAAAATTTTAAAGTATTATTTGTCATTTTGTTTTTAATTGATATATCAAATCTCAACGCCCTAAATCTGGAATGTTACCTTTTTTATCCACAATGGTATGGTGGACTGTATATGTGTTTGGGGTAAAAGGATTTTTTCTTTTATGTTTGGGTGTCTGGCCCCCCGTTCGTGCGTGCGTATGTGTCTATTTATTACTATTTTCCTCAAAAGTTATTGGACTGATTTCGATGTGGTTTTTTGCATTACATAGGTAACACTTCTGAGAAGGTTCTTAGATATGTTTTACAGTTATAAACCACCAGGGAGCACTGCAGTAGATGTGTTCCTCTAAAACGGCTGATCTAATTTTGATTTTAAATTTGTTTGCAGTTTCTTGCATTATCTAACATAGTTATCACTTCAGAACAGGTTCTTAGACATATATTATGGTTATAGGCTAACACAGGGGAACTGCAGTAAATGTTATTTTTTAAAACAGCTGGGCTGATTTTGATGTGGTTTTTGCATTACAAGGTATCACTTCATTGTATTACATAGGTATCATCTCAAAGCAGGTTCTTAGATTAGTTTTACGGTTAAAAGCTGCCAGGGGGCTCTGCATTAGATATGTTACTTAAAAATGGCTTCATGGGTTTTTTAAAATTTTTAATTTTGTCACTTGTTTAAAATGTTTTTTACAAAGATCTTTGTACAAAACAAAAACTTTTACTCAGCTGGTCAATGCACCAGCTCATACTGCATTGTCTGTCAAGACGTTTCTAGCCAAGTATAAGATCCCAGTGTTAGACTATCCGCCTTAATCACCTGACCTGGCACCATGTGATTTTTATCTGTTCCCCAAGGTCAAATCTGCATTAAAAGGAACAAGATTTCGGACTGTTAAAGCTGTGAAAGAAAAAAAGGCACACGTCATGAAAGAGAGTATAGAAGAAGACTTCCAGCACTATTTCGAACAATGGAAAATTTGCATTGAGGGTGAATAAAATTTGAGGAGAGCGTGTATATTGAAGGTTATAATAACTAAATATGTATAAATTTAAAATAAAATATTTTACAGCATTCTTGTATATTCTTATATCATTCTTATAATATTTTACAGCAGTATTGTTGTTTAATAGCCACACTTCGTATACTATGCAAAGAATACCACTAATATTCAAATCCACTTAATAACTTATTTTTACTAGGATTTGTACCTCAGAATCTTCAACTTCAAAAATCAGTTGTTAAACAAACAGTTAATTTGTGATGATGATTTTACGACTAGATCAATCTGGTTTGTAAAATAAACATAGTATGATGTTTTTAAAAAAAATAGATACATAAATAATTAATTCTATTTAGTGACATAATCTATCAGATTATCTATATTAGTCACTTTATGAAGCTGAGAGTAGATTGCAGAGGGCTACTATAAAACTTGAAAAATTTCATAATTTTAAAACAACATGTAAAAATTTGATACTGCTGGTTGACTAAATGAAACCATTCGTCTTATATGTTAATACTTGCACAATGGTCAGGTTAAAGAAGTGGAGTAAAGTAAAAAGATTCAGTGTTAGGAAATTATTATGAGTATGAATTTGGATTTTTATTAAAATACATTGTATACAATTCATATTTGTTGCATTACACTATCCAGCCCTGGCTTTTTTATGCCTGTAACACATAAAATATTTGATGTACAAGCAGTATTAACATTTTTAGGTTATTGAAGAAAAATATGTGAAACCATTTAAATTTCCCAAGTAACAGAAACTTGGATGATTTTAAAAATATTTTTGTTAATGATTTGTGTCTCATATTGTATTATGGCACTTATGCATATATATTAAAAGTAATTACTTAAAACTACTAAAAGGGTATGTTGGATTTTTTTGTTTTGTTTATTGAGATTTTTATTTACTTGTTACACTACTTCGTATTTTAATACTATTGTTTATGTTATATAAATTTTCTTTTGTATCAGATGTTATTGATGTCAGCTTAATGTTTCGTCATAACATTGTGAGTTTTGCATAATATGATAAAATTTATTTTATAGGTCACACATGTGTAAAATTTAATAGCTCACATTATCTAAAGTTTGAAAACAAATTGTAATTTTTCTTGATTGTATTTAATAGTAGTATATATTTTTTTTAGAATCGTAAATTTTGTATAAAATTGTATCACATCATTTATTTTAATGGCTTTTTTAATTATAATTTTGCTTGTTTATCAGTTCTTAGAATGTGGAATTTTGGGCTGAAAAATGACAACTAAGGCTTTTACTTTATCATCATATAAACTGTATTATCAGTTCTACTTGATGATTTTCTCCATTCTTTTTTACTCTGTGCTAATCTTTTAACTTAAATGAATAAACTAAATCTATTACTATGATATGAACTTACGGCTAGCTCTCAAGGTTTCTTTTGCTACGTGCGTGAAGGATAAATATGTTGAATAATATTGTGTATGTAATTTTCAATTGACAATAAATAAAATATAAAATCCTATTTCTTCATGTATAACAGTCTTTGTCTTTACAATATTTGCCTTCTTCAAGATCCTCTTTCACAAGATTAAGTACTAACTACTATATCGTAATACATAGCCTACCAACTTAGTCCAATCCTTTACAAGATTCTGCCATATGTGTCTTTCTTCTCCTATTAGTCTTTCAAGATTTCTTCATTTCAGATTTTACTGGCCTATTTTATTTTCAACATCCTTTTTTCATCCTATTTATCACAACATTAAAAAGGCAGTATTCTTTCTTTACCTTTGTACTTAGCAAATATTGTCAATGATTTCTTTCTAAATCTCAGATTTATATTTGATAATAATAATTCCTGTTTTTCATGGAAGAAAGACGATTTAATCAAAATATTTAGAATATAATTTTTACCTCCTAAATTGCAAAATTTCTGATGTATTCTCTTCACCTACCTTAATATAAACTTCTCATTCTAAATCAAACTTGTTCCATTACACTTCATTTCATTTGTTTATTTTCACTTATTTTCAAGCTGAATTTCTTTTTTAACAATTAATCCTTGTCATTCATAATTTCTTCTAGTGATTTCTTCAAAAGAAAAATCTCATCAATGAACGTAAACATTCTCATTTTTTCTCCTTGGATAGTTCTTTAGTCTCAAATTAATCCTTCTATTCTTGTATTGTTTTTTTCTCTATTTAGAAGTCCAATTTTCTTTAAACTGTTAAAAATTTTATTAAAAAAAAAATTAGAATTGTTTTAAATATATAATGTACCAGTGTGTGTAACTAGTTTTTGCAAATTGCTTCTAACAGCAGAATTCAATTTTTTTATTGAAATTAATTAAACTTTTTTTTAATTTAAAACTTGAAAATCAATATTAAAAAAATAGCACCAAAATAATTAAAATAATTAAATAATTAAAATAATTAAAATAAAATATTATAATGTCATTCTTGTTTTCCTAAACATACACACACAAACATCCTGTTACAAGAATCTCTAAACATAATTTTAAAAAATCTGAATAAAAAATATGTAAGCAAATCAGTCATTATTGTAACAATACACAAATCAAAATAAGTTTAACGGTAAATACAGTACTATTTATAAGAAGTTTTAAAAATGCTAAAGTTTTAAACACGCTTTCAGAAATATTTACAAGCACATAAATAAAAGAAACAAAAATTTAATTATATCAATTTAGGAAAAATAAAAACTTACACATATTTTGAAGAATAGAAAATTATCATTTTTTAATTTAATAATAACATGTTTAGATTCTTCATGCTTGTATAAGTGATAAAAAATCCAATCTCTATGGCAGAGTGGTAGCATTTTGATCAATCATCCAAGGTCTTAGGTTTCAATACCTGATCAGGCTAGGGATTTATCATACACTACAAAATTCTATTTCTATATTCTCACATACAAGCCTTTGTGATTAATTAATTTATTGTAAAAAATGCACTTAATACAATAATTAAATTATTTAATGAACAAGATAGGAAAATCACCTGTTTCAATAATTTTAGCTTTTTTTAATCTTCATAAAAATCCATTCCGAACAAGCATAGTCTACGTGAGAAAATAAGTGAGAGATTTAAAAAAACTCTACTAACGTGAAGCATTTAAATCAGTTTTAATAAAATAAGATTTATAATATTTTTTGTTCTCACAATTACATTAAAAAACCTATTTTAATTTACTTCAAAGTGGAAAGAGTTTCTTTGCTTCATCCAATGATAAATAAATGCTTTAATGTCAATATATTGTAATGCAGTTTATATATCATATTAGGATTGGGTAGTAGTGCTGTTCTGCACATAAAAAAATGTGCTGCTTCCGCATTTGCTTGACAGATCAAAGGAATCATGCTAAAGCCTTCATAGAGTAGCGACACATAATAAACAATCATAAAATAAAAAAGGATTAAAGCTGCTTAAGTTCATATTAATACTTAAAAATAATAAATTAAATAATTGTAAAGTAATTATATAAAGATATTTAAAAAAATAAAATAAATTCTTATGTAGCTGGTGTTAATGAAAGTTATTCGAGCAGTTGTTGTACATGATAAATAAAGTTGAAAGAAATTCAGAAGTTTTTTAAATATTTTTTTTATTATTTAAAAAAATAAAATTGAGTATTATTTCTCTTCTAAAAAATTTTATTTTAAATTAGAGGGTGTACCTCCTGGCTGCTTCATGGCTAGATCAATTAATTAGGTTTCGAGTTATTGCAATTTTTATATTTTCAGCATTTTTCTTATCATGCTATAATATAGGGAGAACCAGTGTTTGTTCATATCTTGACTCAGAACTGAGGAAATATTTTGGGTAAAACCTTATTAGGTGTGACTTGATTCTCTGAGTGTTTAAGTCATTCTCTTCCCAGTACATCAATTACACCTCGAGTTTTGCAATTTTCTTGTTTTCAGCATTTTTTTTTTACCAGTAATGTATAAAAATATGAAGTATATATACTGTTACATTTATGTGAATGTAACAAATGTAAACATTCTTTGAATAATTATAGCTGGAAAATGAACAGAGAAATGACAAAACTATATCAGCTGATGATTCAAAGCATCTGTTTTTCATTGGTGTGACTTATTGTTATGTTGTAAGTTATTTATTCCGTAATAAATATGGCTGAAATCCAATCTTCTTTTTACCAGTGTAAGTGGCTTTTGCATGTGTTATTGGAAAACTGAGAATGGCAGTTGAATTTGGAAACCACCACCAATGAAAGTAAGAGATGCAAGAATTTGTGAAAAGTGTGAAGCTAATGGAACAGTGGAAAATGTAAACAAGGGGCTATCTGGGCGAAAAAACTGCACAGATAATGAAAATGCTGCTTTAGTGATGCAAACTTTTACAAGATCCTTAAAGAAATACTAAGAAATACTAGGACTTGAATGCTGTAATCTCAACTTCCAAATAAGCTGATTTGGGAAGATGCATTAACCACTAGACCAACCCGGTGGATTAGAATTGTATGAGCTAGTAGGTGGAAACCATACATCCCAAGATTTCTACATGTATTAAACGAAGAAGTTCCTGACAGGTGAGTTCAGTTATGTGAATGGTATTGAAATAATCATGAAACAAATGAAGGGTTTGACTAATTAACTGTTTGATCTGATGAAGCCATTTTTAGGCCTATGGAACAATTAATAGGCATAACAGTATTTATTGGATTAATGTAAATCCAAACATAATTGAACAGAAACCTGTAAATTTACTAAGTTAACAACATATGTGGTTTATCTTCTAGAAGGATTGTGAAGGCTGTTGTTGCAACATCGACAAGTTGGATTTATGTCAAATTTTAGTCTTCTCTTTGTACCGTTCCATTACCAGTTATCTCTCTATCTCCTTTCTGACATTTTCATCTTATACATTGTCAACTACCCCATCCTCTTTTCATGTCGATCTCTGTGGCGGAGTGGTAGCATCTCTACTTTTCATCTAGAAGTTCCAAGGTTAGTCTGGTCAAGCATGGCATTTTTCAGACGCTACATAAATCATTTTTAAATATAAAAAAAATAAGTTTTTAATTTTTAGTATTTTAATTTCAATTATATTTAGTTTCCCAATGAATATAAATAGAATATTAAAGGAGAAAATATGATGATCATGTAAAAAATCAAGTTTTTTTTATTTCATCTTTACTTTACAGGGTTCAACTAGTTCATCTCGACAAAAAATATATGTGTGTAGTACTGCTTTTGGCCTTATATGTCGGGATTGACCGAACTGATTTTCTTCAAATTTATCAAAAAAATATTTCTCGTTTTGAAGCATTGATCATATTAACGTTTTTCAAAATTCATTAAGAGCGTATCATGAAAAAACTAGTTTTGATTTTTTTCAGAGGCATTTTAGAAGAAACTTTATTAAAGAAAGTTTGTTTACCTACAATGCTTATAAACAAAAACAAAAAACTTTTTTTTCAAAAAATCAACCTCCACCTCTTAGTATTAAAATATATATTTTTTTTGTTCTTTTGTACTTATCTCCCTTTGACTTAAATATTTTTCATAGATTATTTAAAAGTTTATAATTTATTTAAGATATCTAGAAATATATACAATTTTTTAAAATTATAAACCAGATCTAAAATGCAGAAATTTTTTTTAATTTTGTCTTTTTTCTTATTTTACCCTGTTAAATTTAGAAAAAAACTTTTCTTAAATAAATTTGTTAAGTTTAACCTATACACGAATATTTTTAGAAGATTTTTTCTTAAAATTTATTCCCTACTTGTTAAATTTAACCCATATACACGAATATTTTTAGAAGATTTTTTCTTAAAATTTATTCCCTACTTCTATTTTTTTTTGTGTTTTTTTGGCTGTTTAAATTTTGTTATTAAAAAAAAAAATTTTATTTTTCTTCATCACTTAAGAACTATTTAAAAAAATTAAAATAGTTTTAGCACCTATATTTTATTTCAGATACAAATGAGCTGCAATTTTTTTCATTACTTTCATAAAACTATCTCCAGGAAAGCCAAACAATAATTTGCCAACTGTTTTTTTATTATTGTTTTTTTTTTTTTAATTAGCAGTTATTATGAGAGAATAATTTTCAATGTTTCACAAGAGTATGGAAAAAAAACCGTTGTTCAGAAATATTATTTAGTGTATAAATAATATTTTATTTAAATAGCCTATTGTTAAGTTGTTTTTAATAATTTATGTTTAGGATTGAAGTTATCTGAATCATCAACATCAATCTAGTGAATGTGAAATCATTATGAACCATTATGAAATAAGACTAAAAAGAAATAATTTTTTATTAATTTTTTTCTTTAGAGAAGGGAAATAGATAGGAAAATAAATAATGTTGTAAGAACAAAAAGGTATTTCACGTTAATTACTGAAAAAGTAATTAATTTTAAACTTAATTCAAATGCCAGGATAACTATGAAAAAATCATTCATTTCTTTTTGTAGTATACAAATCATGTAAAAAAACCCTATAATCTAAATATTGTCATTAAGTATTATTATTGTTACTATTTTTAAATCTATTTAACTAGTTACAATATGTACAATGAAATTAATGAGTATACTAATGGGATTTTCAAGGAAATTACTTTCCTGGGTTGGTCATCATGATTGAAATATTAAATACATTTCAATTATTCCATTTAATTAGCTTTGACTTTTGTAAATCTAAATATTTTAATAATATATATTTTTTCTTTCTGCATGTATATAATTTTTTTTGCATTTGTTAAATACTTTTGCTCTTATGACATATAAATACAACAACCTTGAGCATTTTACGTTATCCTTGGGAGTTATTTTTTTTTTTTTTTTGTCTTCAGTCATTTGACTGGTTTAATGCAGCTCTCCAAGATTCCCTATCTAGTGCTAATCGTTTCATTTCAGTATACCCTCTACATCCTACATCCCTAACAATTTGTTTTACATATTCCAAACGTGGCCTGCCTACACAATTTTTCCCTTCAACCTGTCCTTCCAATATTAAAGCGACTATTCCAGGATGCCTTAGTATGTAGCCTATAAGTCTGTCTCTTCTTTTAACTATATTTTTCCAAATGCTTCTTTCTTCATCTATCCGAATCTAAATAGTTCTTTAACATCATTAACTGCTAGTTTCATGAAAAGATTAAAAAGTAACGGAGATACGGAACATCCTTGTCGGACTCCCTTTCTTATTACGGCTTCTTTCTTATGTTCTTCAATTGTTACTCTTGCTGTTTGGTTCCTGTACATGTTAGCAATTGTTCTTCTATATCTGTATTTGAACCCTAATTTTTTTAAATGCTGAACATTTTATTCCAGTCAACGTTATCGAATGCCTTTTCTAGGTCTATAAACGCCAAGTATGTTGGTTTGTTTTTCTTTAATCTTCCTTCTACTATTAATCTGAGGCCTAAAATTGCTTCCCTTGTCCCTATACTTTTTCTGAAACCAAATTGGTCTTCTCCTAACACTTCCTCCACTCTCCTCTCAATTCTTCTGTATAGAATTCTAGTTAAGATTTTTGATGCATGACTAGTTAAACTAATTGTTCTGTATTCTTCACATTTATCTGCCCCTGCTTTCTTTGGTATCATTACTATAACACTTTATTTGAAGTCTGACGGAAATTCCCCTTTTTCATAAATATTACACACCAGTTTGTATAATCTATCAATCGCTTCCTCACCTGCACTGCGCAGTAATTCTACAGGTATTCCGTCTGTCTATTCAGGAGCCTTTCTGCCATTTAAATCTTTTAATGCTCTCTTAAATTCAGATCTCAGTATTGTTTCTCCCATTTCACCATTTTCTAATTCATTTCCTCCGTATAACTCTTCAATATATTCCACCCATCTATCGACTTTACCTTTCGTATTATATATTGGTGTACCATCTTTGTTTAACACATTATTAGATTTTAATTTATGTACCCCAAAATTTTCCTTAACTTTCCTGTATGCTCCGTCTATTTTACCAATGTTCATTTCTCTTTCCACTTCTGAACACTTTTCTTTAATCCACTCTAATTTCGCCAGTTTGCACTTCCTGTTTATAGCATTTCTTAATTGCTGATAGTTCCTTTTACTTTCTTCATCACTAGCATTCTTATATTTTCTACGTTCATCCATCAGCTGCAATATAGCGTCTGAAACCCAAGGTTTTCTACCAGTTCTCTTTATTCCGCCTAAGTTTGCTTCTGCTGATTTAAGAATTTCCTTTTTAACATTCTCCCATTCTTCTTCTACATTTTCTACCTTATCTTTTTTACTCAGACCTCTTGCGATGTCTTCCTCAAAAATCTTCTTTACCTCCTCTTCCTCAAGCTTCTCTAAATTCCACCGATTCATCTGACACCTTTTCTTCAGGTTTTTTTAACCCCAATCGACATTTCATTATCACCAAATTATGGTCGCTATCAATGTCTGCTCCAGGGTAAGTTTTGCAGTCAACAAGTTGATTTCTAAATCTTTGCTTAACCATGATATAATCTATCTGATACCTTGCAGTATCGCCTGGCTTTTTCCAAGTGTATATTTTTCTATTATGATTTTTAAATTGGGTGTTGGCAATTACTGAATTATACTTCGTGCAAAACTCTATAAGTCGGTCCCATCTTTCATTCCTTTTGCCCAGCCCGTATTCACCCACTATATTTCCTTCCTTGCCTTTTCCAATGCTTGCATTCCAATCTCCAACTATTATTAAATTTTTATCTCCTTTTACGTGTTTAATTGCTTCATCTCATTTGAATACACACTCTCATCATCATCATCAAGGGTGCTTGTAGGCATTTAAACGTTAACAATCATTGTCGATTTAGGTTTTGATTTTATCCTTATTACAATGATTCTATCGCTATGCGTCTTGAAATACTCCACTCTCCTCCCTATCTTCTTGTTCATCACGAAACCTACTCCTGCCTGCCCATTATTTGGGAGTTATAACATTAAATATTTTTAATGTTATGGTTTAAAAAAATGATATTAATTGAAAATGTTTGGTAGAATTTAGAGCGAACTTGAACTGTATATTCATAGGTAAAGAATGAAGACAATGCCTAGTTGCTTATTGAATACTGGTTTAATGAATTGTCATCTCTAGTTGCTCTTATTGGAACAATATTTCCAATACTATAAAATTGTTTTAATCACTGACTAAACCTTTCATCATCAGTTATAATTGAATATTCAACTTTGTGTATGTATGATAATTGCTCGTAACTATAATAGTCAGGAATAAGAAGCACCCTGTTGTAGATGTATTAAAAAATGTGGCGAATGAAGTAGTTACTTGTTACCTTCTTTACCAAGACAGATTAATTTAACCTTTTTTTACTTGCTTTGTTTTATCTCACAATGTTTTTTTTCAATTTTTTTAATGTTTGTCCTCAAATCTTGCATTCTTAATTTAACATATTTCCTGACATTGCCAATTGATAATGAAATTTTGCACCGTTACTAAAGTCGGGTGACAATACAATATTCCACTATTACTTTCACAAACATCCCCCTGTACAGTGGTAAATTAAGAGTACAGGTGTAAAAAATTGCAAAATCTGTAAAACAGCTCTGCTGGGTTTTAAATCCAAATTGACCTAATAATTAAACTCATGGAATGTATGATAATAATTTGATTAATGCATGGCTAAAAAATATAAAGTAATTATTAAAAAATTTTTGTAATATTATTATAAACTAAATGTAGGCATTTAAAAGTCCGACCTCCAAAAAATTAGTTATATTTTTAGATTTATCTACAAAGTGATAAATTTGAAAGAAAATTAACAAATATAACATTGATTAGGTTAAACGTTTATGTATAGTTTATTTGGCAGTTATTTATTTTAAAACTTAAGCAAGTTTGGATTCAAATCTAGTTTAAAACTTGGTATAGTAGCCTAACCAAATTATTTCTTTTTATACATATGACCCGTTTCTTTTAAAAACGTTTCTTTTAAAATTATTTGTAATATTTCAATTTATTAAGTGTTCAGAAACTTAGGAAAACTGATTAAAGTTTGCTCACAGCTTATTCACTATTTATATTGAAATGGAGGAAAATTCTATTAGATCATTTATTTAGCTTATAATAATCACATGAACTAAATCTTCATTATATATATATATATTATATTTCACTGTAAAAGTATTGCATGAATATTAAAATGTGTAAGAAAAACATTAAATTTAAATTAATTACACTATAATATAGAAGTTACACATAAGTACACAGTTTGTTTCAGATTTGTGCAACAGTTATGCAGTATAGGAAAACATCAAACAATGTATATTCAGAATTATCAAAAAATCAGTTAACTAATTTAATTTAATTAGTATAATTAATTTATTTTTTCATTTATTTAATATTTTATGAAAATTTCAGTTTTTACTATAGAAATGTATAATTAATTATTCTGCTTTATAATCTGATTTAGTAAATGCATTATTTTAATTATGTAATTAATTGATTGTATTAGCAAAATATTATTGTATAGAATTTGATGATTGCATGTCTAAGCTTATCATTAATTTTTTTTTTTGTTTTTTTAATAATTTATTCCACATGCGGTCAATATATCATATTAAATTAAACAAGTTTATGTAGTAGATTATAGTTCGGTTGGTCGCGCGTTTATTTTATTTAATATTTCATCATCGTACTACAGCTTTATAATAAT
This sequence comes from Lycorma delicatula, assembly GCF_047948215.1. Lineage (NCBI taxonomy): Eukaryota > Metazoa > Arthropoda > Insecta > Hemiptera > Fulgoridae > Lycorma > Lycorma delicatula. Next base: position 61,054,911 of record NC_134465.1, on the reverse strand, counting down.
ACAAGTTATTAGGAATAATAACGGTTGTTTCAGAAATGGATGCAATCCCTTTGTTTGACGAAGTAAACTTATTATAAAAATATTAATGTTAATAAAATACTTACACAACAATATTCAAATTACCTTTAATAACTTACAATAGATGTTCAAAATTATTTCCTGTAAATACTATGCAGGTTCGTACATGTTTCATAACATTTGCAGCCACTTTTCGTAATGTTTGAAATCTCACATTCAATGTTAGCCTTCAATTCGTCAAGTGTTGCTTTTAAAAACACTTTTTAAATACCTCCCTTAAAGGAAAAGGTTTTCCGGTGTAAGATCTAGGAATCTTTGAGGCCACAACCCTTTTTATATCAAACTATAGCGAAAATGTTCCCGTAACACATCCAGCGTTTCATTAGCACTATGACATGTTGCGTTATCCTTTTCTTTTTCCTGTTTAACCTCCAGTAATTACCTTTCAGATAATACTTCATAGGATGAATGAGGATCATATGTATGAGTGTAGTCTTGTACAGTCTCAGTTCGACCATTCTTGAGATGTATGGTTAATTGAAACCCAACCATCAAAGAACACCGGTATCCACGATCTAGTATTCAAATCCGTTTAAAAATAACGGACTTTACTAGGATTTGAATGCTGGAACTCTCAACTTCCAAATCAGCTGATATGGGAAGACGCGTTCTCCACTAGACCAACCCGGTGGGTTATGTTGCGTTATACTGCTAGAACCAACATTCTCATTCGTGTAAATCTAATATAACAGCTATACTAGCGATAAACTGTATTATTAAGTTGTGATAAACCACACCGTTTACACATTTGTCAAAAAATACAGGTCCTATTACACGACGATGGAAGTTCGCACACCAAATACCAATTTTTTCGTGCGTGTAATGGTTGTTCATGAAACTCTTGATGATTTTCAGTGTTCCATATTCAACAATTTTGGCTGTTAATGTAGCCATCCGAGTGAAACCGTATGTACTGGTATATACATCCGTATAACACTCCAAAATTTCGACGAATACATCACACCACCACCTGCAATGGCGGAGGGAGAGGAAAAAGAGGCGACATGGTTCTCTTTTACCAAACACAATCGCGGACCATCTATTAGTGGGAAAACAAATGTTCTATTCAACTTATTTTCTTTCCCCGACGATTTGGGATTCGAGAATATTTATGTTTTTTCCAAATCGCTATACCAACCAAAATATAAATAAAAAAATAAAAAATGATGACTGGTATATCGCAGATCGGTTATTTTACATATTCTGAAAATGATCATGTGATGTTCCAGACGAAGCGGAACAGAATTCGATAATGATTTTCGATGATGTAGCGTACGAAAAGCAACGTAATATTCCAAAGTACTTTTCTACGAAACGTCATAATAACATCGATAGCTTTTATCTTAACACAAACTTATTCTAATACGGGTAAGCACCTTGTTCGAGACAACACCAATTTTCTGTTTATATTCAAACAAGACGATCTCAATTTACGTCATATACGAGGTCTGTAAATAAAGTAATGAGACTAGTTTTTTTTTTGGTAGCCAAAGTGGCAACACTGTAAAGTTACTAGTACACATATGGTTATAAGTGAAACAAAAAGAATTAATATATAGCGGAAGAAAGTAAATTCAACTCAATTTAATCCCTTAGATTATGTTAAGACAGTAAAATTATATGTTGTGACAACTGTTCTGTTTGGAGTGGGATTTGAGGCGTGTTATTCTAAAAAAAATCGGCATAAATATTGTTTACAGTTGTTTGATCAGCTAATAATAAAAATACATCTCAGCTACGAGGTCTGTAAATAAAGCAATGAGACTAGTTTTTTGGCAGGAAAAGTGGCAACACTGTAAAGTTACTAGTAAAAATATGGTTATATGAACAACTGATCACTATTACTTATTAATATTTTTAGTCTATTGTTGCCTCGTGAGACGTAAACAAACTTTTCGTGAAAAGTTTTGTTCTGCGTTACAAAAATGAGTGATATTAATTATGAGCAACGTTATGCAATCAAGTTTTGTATTCAACTCGGTGAGAATGCTACTGATACTTTTTCAAAATTGAAAAGGGAGTATGGAGATAACGCTTTGTCACAAACCCGAGTTTTTAGGTGGTTTAAAGCATTTTCAGATGGCCGGGAATCAGTTGCAGACGATCCACTCTGTGGAAGACCGTTAACGTCAAAAGGTAACAATGTTGAGCGAATCAGAGACTTGATACGGTACGACCGGCGATTAACTGTTGAGTGACTGCAAAACAATTTAATTTGAACTGCGTAAAAGAAATTCTTGAAAGTCTGCGAGGAAAAAAGAGTTGCTCGCGTGAGACCAGCCATCAAAGACCACTGGTTGCTGCATAATGACAATGCAACTTGTCACACTGCACTTTTTGGTAAAGAAAAACATTCATGTAGTTTCTCAACCACCTGACGAGTCCCTGCGACATTTTTTTTGTTTTCGATTTAAAAAAACACTTCAAAGGACACCATTTTGGAACAGTAGAAAACATTTTTTAAAAATGTAATCGACCATCTGAAGGATATTCCGGTTTCTGAGTTTTAACACTGCCATGAAGAGTGGTTAAACCATTTGAAGGTTGCATAGCTTTCCAAAGGAACTATTTCGAAGGTGATAGAATCCATGTATAATTGGATTATAAATAAATTTTTTTCTGAACCAGTCTCATTACTTTTTTTACAGATCTCGTATATCACGATCATGTAAATACCGATATGAAATTTGAACAGTTTAAAACTCTATGTGGACAGGCTTGAAAAAGAGAACATGGATTTGTATGTATGGATAAGGAAAGCGATAACCCACCGGGTTGGTCTAGTGGTTAACGCGTATTCCCAAATCAGCTGATTTGGAAGTCGAGAGTTACAGCATTCAAGCCCTAGTAAAGCCAGTTATTTTTACACGGATTTGAATACTAGATCGTGGATACCGGTGTTCTTTGGTGGTTGGGTTTCAATTAACCACAGATCTCAGGAATGGTCGAACTGAGAATGTACAAGACTACACTTCATTTACACTCATACATATCATCCTCTGAAGAATTATCTAAACGGTAAAAACAATGGACGATATCCATTAGGCTTTGATGTCTTTATGAAAGATATCAACAACAATCCGCGGTGATGACAAGCATACACACCTATGAAGAAGGTCTGCAAGCGCAAAAAACTTTAAAAGAAAAACGAAAAACCTCGATAAATAATCGATGGTTGATTCCCACCGTCATGTTCTTTAAATAAGGTGATGACACGAATGGTGTTTAATCAGTTGTTATTATGATGTAACAGTATGACGTCATTCCATCATCCGCGATCGCGTTGGTTATGGAAATCGGTAAAATACGAGATTCGATTAAAAGAAAACATTGTGATTTCACGTAGGTCATACTGGTCATAATAATGAAACAGTTTCCATTATAAAAGAATCGCAAGAAAGTGGATACATAATAAGCAGAGGTAACATTTTATTTTAATCAGTTTAAAGATGGATATCAACAAGTTTGGACGTTTTCGCGTCGGAGCGTACGGTAACAGAGCACCGCATTCGCGAGTTATTGGAACATTGGACAAAAGTATATAAAAAAGTGATGGAAAAAGATTTCAAACCAATTGTTGAACCATTATGTGAACTTAATCAAACATTTAAACAAAAAGAAGCAGAAAGATGAGAGTGGAGTTTCTACACTGACAGTTATGAGACTTTTTCAAACACGAAAACATCAGTTTGGTAAACCTATAGACTCATCGTGTCCGAAATTATCGGATCGTGCAAAGTATTACTTGGATCGGACAGTAACGGATAGAAATAAGCAAATCTACAACGTTTACGGAGTAAAAAAACGTAAACGACCAGTGGATTATCGGTGATCGTATTGTTATATTCAAAGGAAATAAATTTGTCGGTAAAATAAGTTATACGAGAACCAACGGTTTATTTCAGTTGATATTTTTGAGGAGACCCAAAAATTATACGACCATAGATTTAGAAAATTATAAAAGAACTAGCTGTACCCGCCACGCTTCGCTGTGGCACATTGTGGTTGCATGGATGAGAAATGAGAAACAAAACAAAGCATACGTTTCATAGAAGTTTAATTTTGCAATACTTGTGGATATACAATATTTTTTTTTTGTTTTTCCACTGTCTGCGTAGATATAAAGGCTATCTGATTTGCCGACTCGGGAACACGCACATACAGTTGTCCATGTGAGAAGCAATCCGCATCTAAATCTAAACCACACAATTCTAAAGATTGACCTTGAGCTTTATTGATTGTGACTGCAAATGCCAATCGAATTGGGAATTGCAATCTTTTATATTGAAATGGTGTATCGGTCGGGATCATGGGTATTCGAGGAATGAGGACATCTTCACCTTTGAAAGGCCCCGTTAAAATCGTTGCTTCCAGTACGTTATTCATCAATTTCTTAACTGCAAGTCGCGTGCCGTTGCAGAGTTTTGGCTGATTAATATTCCGCAACAGGATAATTGGCACACCTATTTTCAATTTTAATATGTGTGGTGGCATCCCTGGCAGATCAAGTGAGTTTAAAAATTCCGTTGGATAATTAACTACTTCATCTGCTTCCACAACGGTGTCTATCGACTTATATGTAATTTCCTCACTTTGAATACTGGATTGAATAACATTATTAGGTTGATAGACATCTTTATTCTTTGCGGCAAGGATAGCTCGTTCACTGAGCCGATCGTGATTTCTATGATTAATTTGAATATCAGGAAATACTTTTTCGATCACTTCTTCTTTCGATGTTACTAAATTACAAAAATTATCAGGAAATGATATTCGTCTAGACGTCTCATCGACTGGCAGCTGTCCGTTTCCAATGTCCAGTAACTGTCGTGAGAATACCTCAGCTGATGGATCATTTTGCAACTGAACACGCATATTCGTAGTCAACTGCAATGTACGTACGTAATATTTCAGTCAAGCATTTATTTCGTCTGCTGGTGTCGATCGAGAAATTACAGTCAATGTTTGCCTAAAATCTCCTACGAGCAATATCAAAGCATTCCCGAATGGTTGAACGTTTCCACGCAAATCTCGTAACGATCGATCAAGAGCTTTAAGCGATTTTTTATGTGTCATCGTGCATTCATCCCAAACAATGAGTTTACATTTTTGTAATACTTTTCCCATACAGAATGCTTTGTAAATATTGCACGTGGAAGTCTCGATGATTTGCATGTTTAATGGCAACTTCAGAGCTGAATGCGCAGTCCTTCCACTTGGTAACAATGTCGCAGCTATTCCAGACAAAGCAAGAGCTAAGGCTATGTCATTTTTTGATCGAACCGTTGCTAGAATCAATCTAATGAGGAATGTTTTCCCAGTTCCTCCTGGCGCATCCAAGAAGAAGGTCCCCCCCCAACTCCGTCATTTATCATTTGCATTATGCGATCATAAATGCCTTTCTGTTCACGCGTTAATTTGAGAATGTTTGATTGGACATATGACTGAAGATCGCCAATGTTGTAACTCTGTTCACGGCGTAAATCCACATCAAATGAAGCAATCGCAGCTCGGATGGGTGCTGGCATTCCCAATTGACTAAGATCTTTATTTGCATTAGCTAAGCACTTGTCTTCAATATTTATCAATGCTTCGTTGTAAATGCTTTCTGTAAATTCAGACAAAAGTGAATATTTAACCCAACAAAGGATCTTTTGGTCATTATGTAGGTATATTATTTTTTGTGTATTTGGTTATTTCGACTTTTTGTTTGTTTGCATAGTCTTAAGTCTATCTGGGCTATAAGAAAGTTGGGTGTTTTAATTTATTTACTGTAAGTCATCCTTCTTGGTGGCTTTTTTTTGTTTTGGTGTTTTTTTTTTTTTTAATAAAATACAGATGTTTTAGCTGTTAAATATAATTCAAAGAAATTTGTTACTTAATCAGTTGTGATTTTGTTTACATTGGCAACGGCCATACGGGCTCTTTGTGAATGGTCGTTGTGTTTGACAGCGGCCATCTTGCATTGATCTGATTTGTTTACATTTCCATCTGATTTATTAGCCTCTTATTTATTAAAAAACTGTACAAATTAAAAATAGATAGATAGATTTATTAAAAATAGATGAAAACAATCTTTGATGCGGGTTATATATCGTGCTAAAATTTGAGCTCAATCGGTGCAGAACATTTTGAGTTTTTGAAGCGTACATAAACGAACTTAACATTTATATATATATATAGATATTACACTATACGAAAGCGCATAAAAGTCAAACGACCGGACTTATAATTACCAGTAGATCCTTTAAGTACAATGATATTATTAAAGAATTATTTCCTCCGTAACGATTAAGTAGTAATTAAGAAGAGGAGGAGGAGGAAAACACTGTAACAGGTTCAGGACTGCTTATAAAGGGGAAGAAAACAGACCAGATTATGTGTACTGGGACGATCCGAACGAAGTTTGCGATAGAGTGCGGCTTTTAGTGGCTTCAAAGGGTGCAGGTCACAATAACGAAATAGTTTCCATTATAGAAGAATTGCAAGAAGGTGGATACATAAAAGGCAGAGGTAACATTTTATTTTAATCAGTCTAAAAATGAGTATTGATAAGTTTGGATGTTTTCGCGAAGGAGCGTACGTATGATAATAAAACACCGCATTCACGAGTTATTGGAACATTTGACGGTACTTACGTATTAACGCCACCGCAGCAAATCTAACCAAACTTAACCTCCGCTCGCTTCGTTCGCTAACCTTGACTAATCAACAATAATGTTTTGATTATTTAAGTAATAAATAATTAATTAGGTTAGGTTCAGCTCTTGATGATTGCGGTTATGTTGTTTTTCTTGCTCCGAATATTCGTGTTTATTATTGCAGTTTCGTTAATAGTTCTGTTTCTTTTTCGTTTTTAGTTGTTTAGTGATGTTTTTAGTAGTTTTAAATGTTAGATGTAAATATTACTCCGAAATTAAATTGAATTAATTGTGCTACCAGATGGTAGCACAATTTATTCTGACAGTTGGAAAGGTTACCAAACAAATAGAATAGAAATAGGATTCCTACATGCTAAAGTTAATCATAAAATTAATCAGATACAGGAGTTTCGGCCCATTTTCCACCGAAATCCGATTGACTACTTTGTTTTTAAATAAGGTTAGCGAGCGTAGGTTAAGTTTGGTTAGATTTGCTGCGGTGGCGTTAATACGTAAGTACCCATTTGACATAATCACCGATGGGAATTACAGTATCAAAAAACGAAGGTTGTGCAATGTGAGAAGTCCCTTTGACAATTATGTTGCAACCACTTTATGTGAACAAGATTTACGTTAAGCAAAGCGATTTAACCAATCAATTCGTACCATCAGTTTTACAATCCCCAGAATACAACGGATTATTCTTTTCAAATAAGCGTTTATGTAATGGCGATGAACCTGTTAATAAGACCGATGCCGTTAACTTAAATTATTTACCCAATTACTTGTTTGATGAAAAGGGATCGTCAACAATCTCTAAAAAAAAAACCTGGTCGAGCCGCACGGAACCATGCGACAATATTTATTTATTTTTTCGTTAGTTTGCGTATTGTTTAAAAAGTAAAAATACAGAAAATATTTTAAATTGCAACCAGTAGTTGATCAAAATAAGTTTACTATAAATAGTTTTTTACGATTTACGTAAAACGTGAATTTTACGCGTTAACACAATTTCAGTCAATAGCATATTTGAAATCAACATCCAAATTACAATGAGAAAAGTTGTATAACATATCATATAAATTTTGTCTTGAGTAGCATTATTATATGATGTAACACAATTTTTTTAAAAGTTGAAAATTATCAGCATAAAATTAATTTCAGCGTTTGTTTTTAGCATAATTAGTAAAGCGTTAAATTTATTACGTATAGATAGACACATTGTTATCAGAGTACACGTGTACTCGAGAAACAACTATTACTACAGTTTAATAATAAATATAGCTAGAACTAAATAGAAATTATTAGGTCAACCAAGTTTTTGATTTGTTTGGTTTTTTTGACGAATACTATTAACATTATGACACATTAAATTTAATAATCGTAGATCAATTTACACGAGTTGTACAAAGTACAACTATATGATGTTTAAAAATGAACTATTATTACTACGTAATTTTTTAGGCAAAAAACTTGCAACATTGATTAAAAAGAAAAAAATTATTTAAAATTTATGTAGACGCTATCCATATAAAAAGAAAACTGGTAAATTTTTATATATCAAGATTAATTTCATATACTCGGAATTGAGATTAAAAAAAAAAAAACTGTTGCGTGTTTTTTTTTTCTTTACTTCCTTATACGAATTAAAGAAATTATTGTGATCGCGAAAAATTTCGGTTTTCAGATTTCAACGGAAATATCCATTTTGATCATCCCTGAATCCATTTTGACTAGCTTCGGCGTGACATCTGTACGTACATATGTATCTCGCATAACTCAAAAACGATCAGCTGTAGGATGTTGAAATTTTGGATTTCGGACTATTGTAACAACTATTTGTGCACCTTTCCTTTTTATTACAATTGACTTGACCAAAAAATCCCAAAATCCAAAAAAATTGGATTTTGGACTTTTTCTTAACTGCTGTAATAAGCCCTCATTGAGAGCTTTTCAACGATTTACCATAAGTGATACTTATTTTTATTGGTTCCAGAGTTTTAGCCAAATAAAATTTAATGAAATATTTGGATCTTACCAGGGGAAGGCACATAGGTTCGAATCGGATATCTCCTTTTTTTTTAATTTAAATATATTGATTTATTAATAATTATTAACCTCTGATTGTAAAAATGTTTTACAATAAAATAATAACAATTAAAGAAAAAAGATATGAAAAAATCTGTCGTTATTAGGGAAATAAAATCTTATGTAGTTTTCATTTTAAAAAAATGTGTATGTGTAATTTAATAGGCGTACAAGGAACTCTTGTGGTGTCCACATAAGATTTTTTTAAATATAAAAAATCCTTGAACCAAGGCATCAATTTATATGTCTTATGTACTCCAAAATTAGTTTTTAAGCAATTATAATGAATACATATAAAAAATTATTTTTTAAAAAAGCTTTTATTTAACTAATATTAATATTAACATTAATAAAAAAAGGAGACAAATTAGAAAAACCCTCTAAAAAGTAAAAAATAAGAATTAAATCAAATTGAGAATTTTAAATAAAAAAATATAATATATTAACAAATATAAAAATGCACTGAAAAGTAAAAAATAAATTACATAAATATCTAATAAATAACCAATAAATAAATGTAATAATAATTAAATTTTAAAATTAAAAGTAATAAAAATATTTAGTTAAATAAAAACGTGGCGCAGTTTTTATAAAAATGTTTTCGAATAAGTATTTATAGATATTTTCTGTATTTTAAAATATATTATTTGTTTTATAGTTTTTACGCACTATTATCACCCCTCTCCAAGTTTCCTTTTTACCCTTTCCATTTTCCCCTTTTCCCCGTTTTCCATTTTCCCCTTTTGCCCGCGCGTAAATAGGTCCATTAGTTTTTTGGTCTTTAGCGGACACACATACGAACATGCCTTTTATACATATATATATTGAATAAAAAAGTCTGTTTGTATATTTGTTTGTTTGTTTCGTAAATATCTCGACACCGGCCCCACCTAGCGGGTATAGTTTTTGCAAAAATATTTCTTTTCACATAACTAATATTCATATTCTGAATATGAACCAAATCGGTCCATAAATATAATTTTTCTAAATATCTCAACCCCAGCGCCATCTAGCGGGTTCATTTTTTGCAGAGATAATTCTTTCCATATAAGTAACATGTATTTCTAAATATTGTTGTAACTGGTTGTGCACCTCCCCTTTTTATTGCAACTTTGGTCTGATTTTCAATCCCAGTTGACAAGGGTATATGTGTTACTTAAATTTTCTTTTTTAGTAAATTATAACTTTGTTCCCCTTGTTGAATAAACATTGCATTAAATCGGGCTGACTTATTGAAGTAATTAATTATTACACAAATAAATAAACTTTTAAACCCCCCAAAAATAAAGAGGGGCTAAATGGTCCGTACTTAAAATATACATGTTTTTTTATTTTAAAGACTGAAAATCCAACTTTTATCTGGTGTTAATGTGGACGATATGGGGGCGTTTTTAAAAAAGAGATCTACCCGACTTAAGAGATTGGACCCGACTTAAGAATTAACATTTTTTGTAGTTTTTTTAAAATAATTTTTGATACTTTACTTGATTTTCAAGTTGTTATTAAAAAATTTTATATGAGGTAGATGACCATGGTCACAAATGCGATCCAATTTTCTTTCTAAAAATTAAATTGTTTTTAGCAATTACTCTAAAAACAGCTTTATGATTATAAAAAGTCAAACCTTTTACCGAACTATGAAATAGCAGCATCTCTGCTGCCTGTACTTGACTTATTCCTCGCGTGATCAACCCGTACTCACTTCTTTTAATTATCAGAAGGACAGCCATTATAAGAGTAACTTCAGCATTGTATCTGTTCTAACTTTATTGCGAAGGGATCCCCACGTACAGTAGCGGCTCATAGTTAGAATTAGTGGGGGTGTTCCTTCAGAAATCTTTTTTCTGGGCCTTTTCAAGGCCAAGGTTAAAGTTTTCTGTAAAACAAAAGACCGGAAAAATGAATTAAATAGAATAACTGGAAGCAAAATAATTTATTTCTACACTTTATCACATTTAAGAATATGGTACACGGTTTTTAAGCACGTTGTGCTTAAAAACCGTATTCGGTTAAACCGAATAAACAATAAAATGTCAATACAGATAAAATTTTTAGTATTATTAGATAATAACTTAATAAAATGTCCGCTTAAAAACAGTATAGTCGAACGTTGCTTAATTTAAATTTCTATATACACAGAAACAAATACGTAATTATTTTTTACTAATTACCTTCTCTTTCGCCCTTCCAGCGTGATTCTGGAAAGATTTGCAATCAAACAGCCTTTGCTTTCTGCCATCATCTGATTACTACTGAAAAAACAACTAAACCACTTTCATATTCTTTCCACCGACTAAACTAGAAAAGATAACGAACAAGGAACGTTTCATACACACGCTGAATAAAAAAAAAAAAAACTACCTTCCACCAGCACGCCAGGGCCGGCACTGCGGGGGCAACAATGCTCTCTCTCTCTCTCTCTCTCTCTCTCTCTCTCTCTCTCTCTCTCTCTCTCGCAGCCTCGCATGCAGCTTCCTATGTGCGCATGCGCACAACACCACGCCGCTAGAACTGTGCAGCGCACAGTTCCATACAAAAGATTTTGTATTTTTTTCATGAACTGGGGGATGGCTACCGATATTAAGGCCAAGGATTATATATTGTACAAGTATAAAGAAACAATTAAAGAAAAAAGGACTCATTATATTAAATGTTATCGATAATAACAGATGGAAATAAAGGGTGCTGTATTTCCACAGTGCTTATACGCGAGCTGCCACTGTCCATGTATTTTGAAAAATCTGAATTTTACTTTTCTGCATGTGTATCAGATCGCATTCTAAAATATTTAAAATGTAAACCTGGTTCGTTTTCCAAAATATTTTTAATAATATCGGATCCTTTCCCTAGAAGATCAACCTTTGTTTAATTCATTGATATTTTAAAATTATATTGACTACCTATGTTATTTAATTTATATAAAGATCTCTGTAAAGCTTCTTTTGAGGGTTGTATAATAAGATTTTTGTCTACAAATAGAATATAGGTGTGACTTACCGTTACACCTTAATAAACTAATTTCTCAAACATAGTAGCGTTGATATATTAAATTAAATAAATTAACAATTAATATAATCTACCTTACCAGCACGTGTTCTCTACAGCTTTCGGTTTACCTGAAAGCCATCATCAGGAATTAAAATTATTACATTAAAGTCAAAGTTAAAAAAGTCATAGTTAAAATTTAAAAACAGTCATGACTGTCCGGTTCTACTAGTATACTCCTTGAGTATACTTTTTTATAGTATTTTAACTCCTGATGATGGCTTCCAAGTAAGCCGAAAGATGTAAAGAACATATCAACGTGCTGGTAAGATGGATTATATTAATTGTTAATTTACCTAAATAAACATTACTTTTCTATTGCCTTACAATGTCGTTAATATAAAATTAAAAAGTGTATTTGATAATCTACATCCTTGTCTTACACCTACGTTTTTATCTACCGGTCCTCCACTGTAAAATCCATAATTTATTACAATTTTTATTTCAATATATTGACCTTTAATTACGTTTATTAGCTGTTGGATAATAACCCACTTTTTATCATAATTTCCTAGAAGTTCTGCCTTGAAGTACAATCAAAAGCTTTTTTTTTGCGTTTTTCAAATGCAATGAAAACTATAAAAAAATCAGTTTAACCATTTCTTTGTGAACTAAAATAGCGATTTTCCTTTTAAGTTCGAGAACGATCACAAAAAATAATTTTTATCAAATGTACAAAATTAAATTTAAATGTACAAATTATCTTTTATCGTATGATTTTATAGTTTTTGAATACGTCAATAGATGGCGTAACATGCATCGTATATAATATTATCAGTTTTCGTACGCGTGTGTAAACATGTACGACTTTGAATCAAACCAAGGAATTACACTGACATTGAAAACATTTTCCAATGAAAAAACACCATGAAAGCAATAAATTATAATTCGCGTGCACGCAAAGTTTATTCGAGTAACAAAGTAACAACATTTCTCATCGAATTTAAACGATAAAATTATAAAGAAAGTGAACTGGTATCATCTAGAATTTAATAATTTTTCATTACATATTGTTGAAATTTAGAATTTTTATATTTGGTTTACCCCTTTGCTCCCCTAAATTGGAATTTTGAAAAATGGTGGAACACCATTTTGTTTTGGAAGAAAAATTTCAATACTGTTCTAATTTCACGAGTGTAACACTGCGCCTTCACGTAATTTCATGGAAAACTTTGCCCACAAATTATATTTTTTGAAAAATTATAAAGGAACGAGTCAATTTGTTTCTAATTAAGAGTATGAATAGCAAGTTTCACGACTTAATTTAAATTTCTATGTACACAGAAACAAATACATAAATAGTTTTTACTAATTACCTTCTCTTTCGCCCTTCCAGCGTGTTTTTACTTCGGTTCTATCGATGCACTTATAATTGTATAATCTATAAGGACATCAATCCATCTCTGGCATTAAAATAAGTTTTTGAACCGTTATTTAAAATAATAAAGTCGGAATTTAATAGGAACTTTTCCAATTCTCTTCCTCGGGGATCTACTATATCCGATCCCCAAATAGAATTATGTGCATTGATGTCACCCACTAACAGTACGGGTGGGGAAAACAGAAATTAATCATGTTATGCCATACTCCTTCCAATTAAAATTCGATAACAGCAGATAGTAATCTGCAACGGGCTCTTCATTATGATTGCGACCGCTTGCAGATATGTGTCTTATTTCAACTGCTTTGGTAATAGGTCAACGATAATATGGCTACTCCATCTCTTATAATTCTTATATTCGGTGGGTAGTCTCACCGAAAATTATTACATCTTTTTAACTGGAAATTTTCATCTGAGCGGAAATATGTTTCTTGAAAACAAATTACAAATTGGGTCTACATCATGAAGTAAGTGTTGAAGCTCATGGATCTTGGACAACCATCCATTTATGTTCTGTTGAAGAATCAACTCGTTTATTTTTTAAGGAGTTAATCTCGTGGTTTGTCTTTCGACCATCCTTTTTCCCTCTTCTTCTCCATTTTTCAAACAGCTCTTTGTTCGATAAGAATATAATCCCGTGTAACTCCCACCTCCGAGTCGGATACCATCAAACAGGCGGACGACAAAGGGCATGGCTCGGTGCCTGGTTTAGGCACCGATTGAGATGCGGGAACCGGGGAAACCCCCACGACAAAAGTTACACCAGTCACCGACTCAATTAGGGAGAAAAAACCTCCCATGTGTGATTTTAGGTGATCTGTGTGGTTTCGATGAGACCATCTCAAATTTATAAGACTTCGGGGCTTCCTTAGGGGGCTCCGAAGCAATCACTCTCTTCACTGGCTCATCTGATAGGTTGGTTAACTGGCATTTCTCCCGTCACCACCCCATTCGGTCGCCCTAGAGCATATGACCAAATTTTCGTGCCAAAAACGGCTACTGTGCCTCAAAAACAGTTTAGCGACAAATAATCTAATAGGTCCTAGTGAGCTTACCTAACAGCGTGAGCGGACTAAGCGAGGTACCATACACCAACTTCTTGCGTGTCCCAACCGCTCACTTGTCGTACAGTAAAACTAAATCGGGGAGGCGCACCCCTTGTTATTATATTAAAAAGACAGTAATATCCTGTTACGCCTCGGTCGCTGAATGCCAGCTAGTACCTGTCCACCATTCAAAACGCTTGGAACTTTATCTGGCTGGTGGCCAGTCATTATCTCTGGATTGGCTTCCCACAGCAGCACGGTAGAAGTCATTATACTTTACTCTTAACTAATCTACCGATATCGGTTGAACAACGCAACCTCATCGAGGAACTCCCACACGGTCCGACAATGCGGCTCTCGCCACACTGACTTCCCGTTTATGAGCGGCCAATATTCCCCTTGACCTCTAAGTTCCAGGATGGCCCGGTCTCTGCCCCCCTCCAAAGATCAGGGCAGTCAAACATCATACGCTCATTTGACTGGACTCCCCGCAGATGCACAGCTCATCAGCTGCCATATCATCTGATAGGTTATCCAAACGAACCTACTAAATTTCTGGTTTAGTATCTGTTTTGTTCAGGTCAGGTGTACTTTTGTTCTTGGTCGACGTAATATCTGTTAGCTGTATCTTACTCGAAACCCACCGGGTTGGCCTAGTGGTGAACTCGTCATCGCGAATCAGTTGATTTTAAAAGTCGAGAGTTCTCAGGTTCAAATCCTAATAAAGGCAGTTACTTTTATAAGGATTTGAATACTAGATCGGGGATACCGGTGTTCTTTAGTGGTTGGGTTTCAATTAACCACACATCTCACGACGGTCGACCTGAAACTGTACACGACTACACTTCATTTATATTCATACATATCCTCTGAAGTAATACCTTATGGAAGTTGAACAGAAGAGAGAGAGAGTATCTTGGAACTTATGAGAGTGAGAGAGAGAAAGAGAGACTTCAATTTGTTGTCGATTATTCTCTCAATCATAGTAGCCGAAGTAGGTGCAAGCTTTTCAAGGTGTTGATCTGAATCAACAGAAGTTGGAGCAGGAACAGTAGCCGCTACCTTAGCAGAAGTTTTTGTTCTACTCTTACGGCCGCTTACAATCCTCTTCGCCGTGAAATAGTTAACCTCTTCTTTTCCTGTTTTGCCTCCGGAACCACCTTAAGGTATTACTTCAGAGGGTGATATATATGAATGTAAATGGTGTAGTCTTGTACAGTCTCAGGTCGACCATTCCTGAGATAGCTGACTCGCAGGATTTTAACTTCCTGAACAGCAATTCTCCATTAAAATTTATTTTCATAAAATAAACATTTTAACAATTAAGGAAAGACATTTGGTTTATTGAATTTTATCTTCTATGTACTAGTGATATAATTACTCTTGCTTACTGGGGTAAACATCCTGTCTAGACCACTTTATAAACAATGACGCATGTAACGTAATGTACAATAGCCAGTTTTTTATACTGTTTCAAAAAATGCAAAGATTATTCTATATGTATATATTATGTAGCGGAACGCCGATTATCCGTGATTGACCTTTGCCAAGGCCTAATCTGGAAAAATTGAAGAATAAAAGAGGTTTATCATCATACACTTTATTTTTATACTGGACATATAATTTTAATGTTTAACGGATATCATGGTAAATAAAGAACGAAAGTATAAAAAAAAATAATGTATTTAAGAAAAATTAAAAAAATACTCAGCACATACATACGGTGGAATAAAAAATAAATATGTAATACGTTACAGAAAATCCGTTAAGTAAAAATTGTTAATAAAAGAATCAGAATTTACAAAAACTGTCTGAAAGAAAATTTACCACCTATTTTATAAAAAAATGTAATTGAAAAAGATTATTAAACAAAAATTGTCTTAAATTTGTGTGTTTTATAACAAAATAATTTATTAAAATTTACAAAAAAAATCGAGAAGATTACAGAACATTTAATATAATAAAATATAGTGATGCAACAATTAAAACATATCTTTTAACTAATTTCTTCTTAAAAAAAAATCTGTAATCTGTACTAGTTTGTTTGTTTCTTTTTGACTGATGAATTAATTCACCACAAAAGCTTATAAAGAAGTTTACACGTTGGAATATGAAAATTTAAATTTGTAGCGTATTAAAAATTGCCAGCCTGAATCGGGGTTCGAACCCGGAACTTCCAGATGAAAATCCGAAATGCTACCACTCCGCCACAGCGTTAATTTTGTTGATTTTCAATCAAGAGATGCAAGATACGTTATCGTTTTTAACAAAGAATCTGTGCGTTCTTTTTGTCGCTCTAATCAGTTCTTATCGATAAATAAATATGCATGAGCTTTTTCGTATGGCGGCCACGAATGGAAGTCACGTCATTGTTCATACTTAACCAATTAATGTGTTTCCATCATTATTTTGAGAAGTTAATTTTATAATTAGTTCAACACGGCTCTAAATTTACATATGTTTTGCGCTCTACGTTTTGCAAAAAAGTCAAATAAAAAGCAAAGGTCGATAAAAATAATTTTCTATTGAAGCAAGCTGTGATTGAGTAGTATTTTAGAACTTTTAAATTGTCTGGTGTAGAAGTAAGCAGGCAGGACCTTTTTTTTCTTTTTTTTCCCGTAGGAGGAGGAAAAAGCTCTGCCAGCCGCCGCCGGGCCCGCTCTGACGGCAAGTGCGGGGCTCTCACCCGCTAAAAAACCTCCCCCACTAGTCACGCAGGGGATATACCTCATCCACATGGTATGTACACAGCCCCCTGTGCAATCACTCCGGGCGTTCTTGTCACCGAATTAGAATAGCCAGAACGACGTCCCCAAGGGATCATCGGCGAACGTCGACTCCGAGGAGCCTCCGCCGCCCACCACTTAAGGCTGGCCACCCAAGCAGTCAGGATAGTTGGATATATTGTAACGTTTTATCAAAATCAAATTTTCTACAAGTTTGTTAAAAATTTTTATGTTTTATTACTTATATAACAAAGTTGTAATACGGCAAACATAAAATAGTCTGCATTTCGAACTCAATTTTTTGTCTTTTATCCCAGATTTTTCAAAAACTACTTAAATTACAGTTCTGAGATCTACTTTTCAATTTTTCAGGGCAGTTTTTATATAAAACCATTAAATTTACCTCTTAATTTTGGTTCCAAGAATTATAGTCTTAATTTTACCGAAAGAGCGAAATCTTTTTCCAGCTAATAAAGCTTTCTGAATGTACTTTTATATTTTCACCAGTTTAATACATCCTGAAAGTTTATATATTATTCGTGAATGATTCTCTACAAAATGAAATAAAATATTTAAAATATTAAGTAAGAAGATTTTCGGTTCTAATCCCGGTTAGGCATGGCATTTTTTTTCCCATTGTCATCCATCGACAGCTGTTACAGAGTGTTAACCAGAATAAATGGAAATGTAGAGGACGTAATTGCTTAATTTGTTTGGCTTTCTCTCCTTGAAGTCAGTTATACTCGTAGATGTTCAACACATTTCTTGCTTGTTCCAAACGAACATTTTGTAGATATTTAATTTTTTACATTTAAATAAACTATCCTATTGAAGGGCATTGTATGTGTGTTTATCTGTGTGTATCCGTTCCCTTTAGCTTAGCACCGGAATGTATCGATCACTAGCGGAAAATCCGGATTCGTTTGTACATGTCTCGTAGTGGTCAAGTGTATACTTGTGTTACTATATATCGATATATCGCATATGTATCGATATATATGCGAAATATACACTAATAATATATTTTTTTATTTATGTGATTGTTTTCCTTCATAAAATAATGAATTATAACCAAAATGTAGGCACCGGAATGTACCGATCACTAGCGGAAAAATCCTGATTTGATAGTATTAATTTCTGGAGTTAAATTTCTAATTTAACTTTCGTTATATCAATTTTTTCAGTGAAAATAAGTACCACTTATATCGTTGAAAAGCTCTCAGTGCGGACTTATTACTGGAGTTAAGAAAAATTCCAAGATACAAACTTTTGAATTTTGGGCTTTTTTGGACATTTTTGGTTAAGTCGATTGCAATAAAGAGGGGAGGTGCACAACCAGTTAAAACAATATTTAGAAATACATGTTACTTATATGGAAAGAATTATCTCTGCAAAAAATGAACCCGCTAGATGGCGCTGGGGTTGAGATATTTAGAAAAATTATATTTATGGACCGATTTGGTTCATATTCAGAATATGAATATTAGTTATGTGAAAAGAAATATTTTTGCAAAAACTATACCCGCTAGGTGGGGCCGGTGTCGAGATATTTACGAAACAAACAAATATACAAACAGACATTTTTATTCTATATATATATATATATATATATATATATATATACAAGGCATGTTCGTATGTGTGTCCGCTAAAGACCAAATACACTAATGCGCGAGCAAAAGGGAAAAGGGTAAAATGGAAAACGGGGTAAAGGTGGAAAGAGAAAAGGGGAAAACGGGAAAGGGTAAAAATGAAACTGGGAGAGGGTCGAGGGAGAAGGGTGAAAGGGAGAAGTTGGAAAGGGAGAAGGGGAAGGAGAATAAGTGAAAGGTAAAATTTGTGAAGTTCAGTTTTTTAATTTTTTTATCAAATTTTCAATTGTGTTCATTTAAACTCTCTCACTCTCTCTCTCTCTCTCTCTCTATATATATATATATATATATATATATATATATATATATATATATATATATATATATATAGCAATAGCGAAGCATTGCCGGGTCTGCTCGTTCTCTATAAAAAATCAATTTGTATTATTATCGTATTACTCATTAAAACGGATTATTTAAAAAATTAAATTAAAAGGAATGTCGACTATTTATACATGTAACAAAGTTTTAATGGTTTTAAGAATATTAATATGATATTTCTAGAAATTTATTATACGTTTTATTAAATTGAATCTCATTGTTAAATCTGGCGACGTCCCGCGGGAACTTATCGAGTAAAGAAGGACTGTGTAGATTATTATATAATGAATTAAGAAATTCTGTCAGGGTAAGCCACACACATAATTGATGAAGATTTGATTTTGAATCTGATATTAATATTTTGAGGAGGTCAAAATAGGAAGAAGAAGAAGAAGAAGACAATTTAAAAGTAGTAGATCGTAGACAACTTCAAATATACGTTAGAGCGTTTTCAAAGACTTGGAAGAGCAATGTACGAATACATCTGAATTTGAAAGATATTCGAATAGATAACATGATTAAAATGTGTAACCATTGCAGTGTCAAAAAATTAACTTTGCTGCGCTGAGGGCAAATTAGTTCTTAAACAACTAAAATATCCTCCTGATTACATTAAAAATTTTATTTTTGGAACACATATTTTATCTGGTAAATTGTAAATAACGATACATTTGAGAACAGCAGCCCAGACATAAGTAATAAAAACATATTTCCAATTTTTGAAGTTTTATACGTATATAACACGGACATTTTAAGAGAGCATTAAAAGATTTAAATGCCAGAAAGGCTCCTGGAATAGACGGAATACCTGTAGAATTACTGCGCAGTGCAGGTGAGGAAACGATTGACAGATTATACAAACTGGTGTGTAATATTTATGAAAAAGGGGAATTTCCGTCAGACTTCAAAAAAAGTGTTATAGTAATGATACCAAAGAAAGCAGGGGCAGATAAATGTGAAGAATACAGAACAATTAGTTTAACTAGTCACGCATCATAAATCTTAACTAGAATTCTATACAGAAGAATTGAGAGGAGAGTGGAGGAAGTGTTAGGAGAAGACCAATTTGGTTTCAGGAAAAGTATAGGGACAAGGGAAGCAATTTTAGGCCTCAGATTAATAGTAGAAGGAAGATTAAAGAAAAACAAACCAACATACTTGGCGTTTATAGACCTAGAAAAGGCATTCCATAACGTAGACTGGAATAAAATGTTCAGCATTTTAAAAAAATTAGGGTTCAAATACAGAGATAAAAGAACAATTGCTAACATGTACAGGAACCAAACAGCAACAGTAACAATTGAAGAACATAAGAAAGAAGCCGTAATAAGTAAGGGAGTCCGACAAGGATGTTCCCTATCTCCGTTACTTTTTAATTTACATGGAACTAGCAGTTAATGATGTTAAAGAACAATTTAGATTCGGAGTAACAGTACAAGGTGAAAAGATAAAGATGCTACGATTTGCCGATGATATAGTAATTCTAGCCGAGAGTAAAAAGGATTTAGAAGAAACAATGAACGGCATAGATGAAGTCCTACGCAAGAACTATCGCATGAAAATAAACAAGAACAAAACAAAAGTAATGAAATGTAGTAGAAATAACAAAGATGGACCACTTAATGTGAAAATAGGAGGAGAAAAGATTATGGAGGTAGAAGAATTTTGTTATTTGGGAAATAAAATTACTAAAGATGGACGAAGCAGGAGCGATATAAAATGCCGAATAGCACAAGCTAAACGAGCCTTCAGTAAGAAATATAATTTGTTTACATCAAAATTTAATTTAAATGTCAGGAAAAGATTTTTGAAAGTGTATGTTTGGAGTGTCGCTTTATATGGAAGTGAAACTTGGACGATCGGAGTATCTGAGAAGAAAAGATTAGAAGCATTTGAAATGTGGTGCTATAGGAGAATGTTAAAAATCAGATGGGTGGATAAAGTGACAAATGAAGAGGTATTGCGGCAAATAGATGAAGAAAGAAGCATTTGGAAAAATATAGTTAAAAGAAGAGACAGACTTATAGGCCACATACTAAGGCATCCTGGAATAGTCGCTTTAATATTGGAAGGACAGGTGGAAGGAAAAAATTGTGTAGGCAGGCCACGTTTGGAATATGTAAAACAAATTGTTAGGGATGTAGGATGTAGAAGGTATACTGAAATGAATCGAATAGCACTAGATAGGGAATCTTGGAGAGCTGCATCAAACCAGTCAAATGATTGAAGAAAAATAATAATAACACGGGCGAAGCTGCATCAAGGATGCTAGTTATAAAAGAGATATGCTAAAAAGTAAAATCTATAGAGGAAAACTAAGATTAGAATTTATAAGATACGAGGGGGTACTTGGAAATAACCGGAATTCTTATTTTTAATTTATGTAATTTTTTCCAAAAATATTTAATCCACTCAAAATATTCTCCATAACAGCTAATACATTTTGTTCAATCTTTTATTCTAGTTTTCAATACATATTTTAAAATTCGTCTGTTGCGATCCCCCACAGCACCGTCCTCGTAGTTTTCTTCAGCCAACAGCAACAATAGATAAATTCTCGATTATTCAGTGGTACATCGTCTGTCTTCAAGCACAATTGCGAGAATTTTTTCGACATTTTCGTCCGTTCGGAAAGTTGAATGATGTCCAGAACGAGGTTTGTCATCTATCGATATTTTACCTTTTCCAAAATGGGTAAACCACTCTTACATTTAAGTTTTTCCCATACTTGAGAAACTTCATGACCGCGCGCTGTTCATTAAAGTCCGCTATGACAAAAAACTAGAAGCAGGCGAAATAGTTTTCACAAAAAAATTCACAAAGATCGGACGTAATCTCAGGTGATACCGCTTGATAGAAACACAGTAAAAGTCGCTTGATGGTCTTTAATAGGAGAAGTACGTACAACCGGAAACTCCAGCGCAAATTGACTGTGTAAAGTGTAGAAATAGGCGTGGTCTTCATGCTTCCGCGAACTCGGTTAGCTAGTTCAGAGGGAAACGATGTAAAAACCTCAAGATGTCGGGATGAGACCTGCAGCGAAAGCAAAAGCTGAGTTAAAAATTCGCCGATGTAAATGTCTACCGAGGCATTTACATCGGTGGCATCCCAACGAGGCTTGGCTTATTACCATGAGATGTAAAACGTTAGAGAGCGAAAGACGACTCCCGTTAAAGCCCATCATGGCTAGTAACGCCGGGGGGGGGGGGTGCGTCTGGAAGCGTCACAAGGCGGGATGTAGATTGCAATCAAAAGGGAAGGTGCACAATTAGATGTTATGACAGTCCTAAATCCAAAATTTCAACATCCTACGGCTAATCGGTTTTGAATTATCCGAGATACAGACAGTCACGTCGAAACTAGTCAAAATGGATTCAGAGATGTTCAAAATGGATATTTCCATTGAAATCTGATATCTTTTACTTCGTAAAAGGAAGTAAAAATCCAACGGGGATATGGGATTTTCTTTTTCTTTTTTGAATTTTATCTAACGATTTCCATCTTTGTAATAAATACCCAAAGGAACACTGGGTTGTCTCGTAAAATATATTAGGTCCGGTGTGGATTTTTTACAATAACTCCAGTTTTTTTCATTCATATTGACGATGTTAACTAGTTTTTTTGCCTTTTTTTAATACTCCCATATAAATTAGCTGAATGATAATTTCAGTATGTTTGTAATTAAAAAAAAGCAAACATTTTGGATACGTAACAATATCTAGGCATGACCTTACTTAACACTTTAATTCTTGAGTAATCAATTCACTAATCACGCTAAGTTAATTTCACTGCAGTTTTTTTAAATTAATTTTATATCGTTTTTTTTTAATTAAAAAAAATAAAATTGTTAGAAAATATTGTATATGTATTTTTTTATCGTATGGGTTTAAACAACAGATTTTTTTTAAAATTAGTTTGTCATATATTTTTCGTTGTTTTTAATTCATCTCCTTTTTTGGAGTTATATACACGTATTTATTAATGCGTAGTCTACTTAAGTATGCATAATTGTGCAATTAAACTTGACATTGTGATTACTAATCATTGAAACCTGTTCATCGTTTGAGTTTTTTTATCATGTCAGGGTCATATTGTTGGTATTTAGTGTTTAATTTTATTTTTTATTTTTTATTTTAGGGTCAATTCAAATGCAAGGCTAGAGATAGTAAATTAGAATGCATTTTTGTCTTCTAATTAAAGTTGTTTTATTAAAAAAAATAATAAATAAATAAAATAATTAATTGTTTTTCTGTTGCATTTTTTGATAATTTTAATAATAAATTCATTACTTCAGTTTATTTAATTAATTTCTTTAGTTTGTTTTTAATCGAAAATATTTTTTTAAAAACCTTCCTAACAGAATAAAAAATTCGGATGTGTCTTATTTTTTAGGTAGATTTCATAAGCCGGCCTCTGTCGCGTGAGTGGTAGAGTCTCGACCTTTCACCCGGAGATTCTAGGTTCGAATCCCGGTCAGTCATTTTTCACACACGTTATAAAACATTCATCTCATCCTCTGCGGAATGAATTGCTTGACTGCAGACGCGAAGGTAAAAAAAAAAAACGTAGAAAATACCAGAATACAGTAGTACGTTTTTAACATTTCATATAGCCCAGACCTCAAAACCACCGTCAGTTCAGAAGTCTATACATTTATATATATATCTATATATATATATATATATATATATATATATATATATATATATATATTTCACTTTCTTGTGGACACGATAACTGCCGTAATTTTGTTCGAATTACTTTCAAATTGATACGTAAAATATAACAACCCAAATTCTTGGTCGAGTTCCTTAATGGGTAAAATCGAACCATGGGGATGAAAATGGGGTGGCTTTTTCGAAAAAAACAAAATATCGCTATAACTTTCTTATTAAGTAAAATACCGAATTTATTCAAAGTTCGTACTATTCTTTGCATAAGAGCCTAAAACCAACATAAGTAAAGTTTTTTGGTATCACCAACCATTGGCCCAGGGAGTGGAAAAAATGGGGTTTCAAAGACAACAAAAATTACACCTTCCTTAATAGGCACAGTGTCGAATCAGTTTAACGTTGTCGTTAATCCTCTATAAATCTTTTTTCTGAAACAATTTTTGATGTGACAAGGATGACCAAAATGTTGCTGGAATTGTAAGAATATGGGGCTATCGTATGTCAAACATATGAAACGTTTTTCACATGCAACCATTGTCATATTGAGTAAATTTCAAGTTTTTCTTAACTTTAAGGTGGAAATCTTTTTTCTACCACCGTCTTCGGACGTGCCGAAAAGGATTTTTTTAAATGCTTTGGTTCTGTTTTTCTTATTTTATCCAATATTATTTTAGCCTCAACCTATTCACAACATAATATATCCTCAATTATCTGTTTTATCCTCTTTCCTTAGTTTGACAATATTGATGAAGAAGGATTAATTTTCTATCAGGTAGACACGGCGCTTCGCCGCATTACAGCAACGTGTCCGTGCTGCAGTAAACACTCTGTTTCAAAACAGGTGGACTGGAAAATGAGGACCTATCGCATGGCTATCAAGGAGCTCAGATATGGACCCACTAAATTTATATTTGTGGAGGCATGTGATAAACATTCTTCGTAGAAAATCCGTGACATCAACTACCTATAGAAGAGAATTGTTATCGATTAAATGGGAAGAACTGGATTAGTATCTGGACGTATATAAGGCAACGAATATTGCATGTATCGAAGTGTATTAAACACTAAAAAAAGTCCAGAATTTACCCTATCAGATATACACTCGTTTAAGTAATACTTGAAATATATTGATGTTTAAATATTTCTTGATACCGAGGAGTTCTTTTATAAACACTCTGTATTACAATCTTTATTTTAATTTACAGTTTTTATATTCTACACGAACATTCTATACCAAATTAACTAAATTTGTTACTGTCTTTATAAATGAGTCACCAACGTAGATCGTTCCTTACAAATTTTATTTTTTCTGTTCATTTTAAAACCTATTAATTTCGTATCTCATATTAATTTCCTCATTTTTAAAGAAAATTTTTTATTAGAAAATAGGGCTGCTTGTAGTTATGTAATAGAGAATTAAAAATTAGATTTTTATTGTTTTTTACTTCCTCGTACGAAGTAAAGGAAGTAGTGTGATCGTGAAAAATTTAGGTTTTTCAGATTTCAACGGAAATATCCATTTTAATTAGTTTCGGCGTGACGTATCTATGTACGTATGCATTTCGCATAACTCAAAAACGATTAGCCGTTGTTGAAATTTTGGATTTAGGAGTGTTATAACATCTAGTTGTGCACCTCTCCTTTTGATTGCAAGTCGACAGAACCAAAAGTGTCCAAAAAAGTCCAAAATTAAAAAAAATTGGGTTTTTGGACTTTTTCCTAACTGTAGTAATTAATAAGCCCTTCAACGATTCATAAGTGGTATTAATTTTCATTGGTATAGCCAAATAAAATTTTTATTAACGAAATATTTGGATCTTACATGGGGAAGGCAGTTCGGTTCATATCCGATTTCATCTTCTTTTTTTTTAAGTGCTTATATTGTTTTTAAGTATACGTGTTGTATTTATATGTACTATATATTACACATAAACATATTTTATTTGAAAATATCATCTTTATTAATCTCTTGGGTTAACCAATCAGCTAACAAACTTATAAATTAAATACACTACGTTTCACTTAGAATTCTTCAGGCTTCCTCCGTTGACTCACTGCGCTCCCGGTGCCTGAAGGCGTTGCTCACGTCTTTAATGATTATGGCTGACGGTCGTATGGGTAAGAAATAAGTTGGTAAGTAGTTGAGTTGTGTGTGTGTGTGTGTGTGTGTGTTAGATGGTGGTGTGTGTGTTTGTGTACTCTGGGTGAAAGTATGGAAATTTAATTATGTATTGAGTGTGTTTTTGTAGGATAATTTATGTGTTGTGGTCATGTCTTCATGATTGTTATGTGCTTGTCTTGTGTTGGCTTGATTGTATGAATGTATAAATGTGTATGGTACGTCTTTAAAAAAAAAGTACCTGTTAAGTGTGCTATGTTCCTGAATGTTTTCCTCCTTTTAGTATTTGTGGTGTGCATTGTGTGCGTGTAGTAGTTTGTAATGGTTGATATTTGCTTGTGGAGACTGAAGGTGTGTATGTGGGGGCGCTTACCCCCCTCCTTAAGTATTGTTTTATTAATGGTTTCCTGGAGGAACAATACAGTACGAGCAAGCAAGCAATACATACTCATTTTTTGTAACAGCTAGGGTTCCTCTACCTCTTTAAAAAATAGCTTTCTCAGGTGACAATACATATTCATAAATACTTAATAGAAAATTCTCTTACATACTAAGAAATTAACTGATCTACCCATTCTAGATAACAATATTTTATTCCCACCCTTGTAATAGATCCTGCTACTCATACATGACTTATCTTATCTTTAGATAATTATAAGTATCTTTATATATAACCTGATTGCTATTTCCTGTGTATTGAAACCTTTACAATACGCGCACACACACCGATCACACGCGTGCGCACTCATACGCTCACTCTCACACACACGCGCACGTGCGTATTTATTTTTAATTACTAATAAAAAAGAATAAGAAATTCAATATTCAAAACTGTTGCTAAGTAATTAGCAGTATAAGATTTTAAGATGTTATTAATCATTATAAATGAAACTGTAAGCAAATTAGTTCAAATATTTTCCAAATTCAGAAATTCCAGAAAAGATTTTAAATTACCCAGAAAATAAATATTGAAATACGTCTAAGGTGACTGTTCTGTTTGTAACAGTGCTGTTGCCGCAGCTTTATTCAGAAATTTTAAACTAAGTAAATCAAATATATATTCAGATGGAAAATTTCCAGTAAAGATTTTTAATTACACAGAAAAAATAAGTACGGCAATAAGGCTGAGGTGACAGTTCTGCTTGTAACAGTATTGTCACCGCAGCTTTATTCAGCAATTGTAAACTAATTAAATCAAATAATTATTCAGATGCAGAATTTCCAGTGAAAATTTTAATTACAGAGAAAAATTAAGAATGAAAATAAGACTTACGTAACTGTTCTGGTTGTTCAAATAGTGAACAATGGGAACCTACCTACAAACTAATAAAACAGAATGATATCTACGTCATTTAAATGAATTGCAGTCTTGCATAGACACTCCGGCTCACCATTCATGAGATGTACGGTGAGTTGAACCCCAACCACAAAAATACACTGGTATCTACTTTCTGTCCTTATCCACCGACGTTGTTTGTCTTCAAATATATGTCTTTCTTCATGTATATGGAACGTTTCTTGTTTGTTCCCTTTACTAGTTTAGTCGGTGGAAGGAATATGAAAGCGGTTTAGTTGTTTTTTCAGTGGTGATCAAATGATGGTGTGGAAAACAAGGGCTATTTGATTGCCAAATCTTTCCAAAAACACGCTGAAAGGACGAAAGAGAAGGTAATTAGTAAAAACTAATTATGTATTTGTTTCTATGTACATAGAAATTTAAATTAAGCAACACTGGACTATAGTGTTTTTAATTTTAAGCGGACAGTTTAACTCGAATACGGGTTTTAAGCACAATGTGCTTAAAAACTGTGTACCATATTCTTGAATGTGATAAAGTGTAGAATTAGATTATTATCCTGTTTCCAACTATTCTATTTGATTCATTTTTATCGGTTCTTTTATTTTACAGAAAACTTTAACCATGGCTTTGAAAAGGCCCAGAAAAATATTTTCTGGATCAGTATTCCCACTAATTTTACCTACGAGCCGCCATGCTTCACTGTTTACTCAATACAGGTATCACATTAACTGAAGAGATTACATTGGCTAACAAAGCCAATTAGCTTTGTTTTGTTTTGAATGACGATCTTGTTCATGTACGCTTATGTAAAGAGGTATGACATCATAATACGTACGTGATGTTTGTATTACGACTTAACTTGTTTCATAATTAAGAACTGATTAATAGGGTTAAAAATGTTTATTGAGCTCAAAAGTAATCGTATAAAATAAAAAAAGTTCGGGTATAATGATGCATTATATAACAACAAAAATTATTTAAATTTTGTAATTTTTTTAAAAACGTAGGGTGATGGATAATTTCTGACTTCAGATTCGTTTTCAGCATTAAAAAACAGATTGGTTCATTTTTTACAACATGTTAAGAAATAAAAATTGTGTTTATCAGTAAAGTTTCATTGTTGTTATTTATTCCCTAATGCTTATGGGAACGGAACGCAAAATGGCGGAAGTTTTAATTATTTCTCCGTACAGATTTCAAAGCCTGGACAATGTCCCTTGCTGCTGTATCTTTTTATTATCGGGCGGATTATTGGGTATTATTTATTGTTATTGTTATTTATGATTGGGTGTTTGGCTTGGTTTCATTTGGTGGATTCGAGTCAATGCCCGTAATGTGGGACTGACGATACAGTGGACCACGTCCTCTCCATCTGCCCCCAACACGAGGTCGAACGTTCACGTGCTGTTAGAGAACTTGAGAGAATACATTCCTTTCTAGATTTCCTTATTAACTGGATTATCCGCGAGAAGTGGTCTATAGTGACTGGTTTTCTTCGCGCCCTTGTGGTGTGTAGGTCTGCAGAGGGAGTTTAATCAAGGTACTCGATCATGGTAGGATCCCGGGTGGCTAGGGTTTCAGCTAAGGCATTGGATTGGTTGGAGGTAGGCGCATTGGCATTGCTAAAGTTATATTGGTACTGTTTGTGATTATCTTTGGGGCTTCTGCTGGTGGGAATGGCCACGCCGTCGGGGTATATTAACCAGTGCGACCGGGGGCGTGGCTTCCCTCTGCCAGTGGCGATCGTGATCGTGATTTGATAATGCCACGCGAGACACCATGATGGGACTGGGACTGGATGGTGGTGCGAAGTTTGTTCCCAGCTCCTGCGCGGATCGGAATGAGGTTGCGTTCCCTTTGTTAGGTGACCTAAATCGGTCAATTCATTTGGGTGTAGGTTTGAATTTCTATGTTGCGTAAAACATAATTTTTACTGGTATGAGTGTAGCATTGATTTAACTTTAAACTCGTTCGTTTTCTGAGGCAGTCACAGTCACGAACGGTGTTGTTAAATCTTTATTAGGCGCGTGGTTCGCGCTTCCGCGGTTTCAGTCAGTTAGTTTGAGGGAATTATGTTAGGTTGGATGTGAAAATGTCCGTTTGAGGCCTACGTGAAGGAGAAATTTTATTTGTATTTACTGATACAAATGTCTGCCGAGGCATTTACGTCGGTGGCATCCGGACCGAGGCCTGGCTGATTAATGTGAGTTGTAATCAATTAGAGGATCTAAAGACGACCTCCGGTACAGCCCCTCAGGGCTTGGAACGGAGGGATTGGTGTTGCGACCGATAACGTGTTGCGATAACGTCACAAGGTGGGTGTCTTCCCTCTACGGATTGGGATTGGTGTTATTTAGTGGCGGTTATATATTTTAAGTTTTATTTATGGACGAATTTGGTGATTTGCGTTCCTATCCGTATGGACCAGCGTGAAAATTATTTACTGGGTCTGACCGTTTAAGAGGTTGTTAGTGCGGATCTGAGACATTCAGAAAGTGGCTCTTTTTAGTAGGATCTAGGCGCGGGGTCTTCTTTCCGCGGTTAGGTTTCCTAGCTTAGTTCTTGAGGGCGACGTGGTAGCTGCAGGTGTCCGTTGTCTTCATTCTGAAGGCATAAACACATAAATCTATCTCGGGGTGAATCTTTACCGATGTAGATGTCCCTCGGGGCATCTGCATCGGTGGCATCTCAGCGGGGCCCTCAGACTGAAAGCTGTGTGGCACAATCAGTTTGAGGGCGAGAAGATGTCCTCCGTTAAAGCCACTACTGGCTAGGAACGGAGGGGGTGGTGTAGTGACCGGACACGCTACGAGGTGGGATCTTCTCCCCTCGGGGGGGAATCGAGATGGGTCTGACCGTGGGAGACTAAGCTTTTGAGCCTCGTACTCCCGGCGTGACTCCCCTTCAGTCCGTCCGCTGAAGTCCTTTCGGTGCTAACCCCTTTTTGGCTAACCGGAATACGCATACGGGAGCCCTAGTTATTTTGGAGGAAGCAATGCGCTCCCTTCTCCGGAGGAAGTCGCATGCGCTGACTGAAATAAATTGTAAGTTTTAAGGATGGTGGGTAGGTAGATAGGGAGATTGTAGAATTTCTTCTTTTATGGCTGCCCTTCGCGCTGTTTCTCTGCTGGGCTCTTCTAACGGATTCCACTTCGTGGAGGTAAGTTGCGTTGTGGGTCTTCATTTGTAGACTTCTTGTTTCTTCTTTGACCGGCACTTTCCGTGAGTTGGCAGTAATCGAATTACATGCCACTAACCTTAAAAAGTCCCGTGACCTTGAAGGACGGAACGAGGGAAAGTACAGGTTTCTTCTTTCTTCGGCTGGTGGCTGCTTGGCTCGTTCCTTCTGCTCGCTCTTCTTTCTTGAAAAGGTAAAAGGAAGTGGGGAACTAACAATGGGGTTTAATTTTGCGGTCGCGGTTTGGGATCGGCGATCGCCTTTAAGTCATAAGAAGTGCCATTAATTCTTATACGTCTTTAATCGTCTGATACAGACTAGATCCTATCGCATTTTTTCTAGTACTAAAAGAGAAAAATCCTGGACAAATCGAATGTGTTTCCTTAATCGGTAAAGTGTTGGTTTATTTTATGATAAATTTAAAAAAAAAAATTTAAAAACAAGAGGTTTTTAAATATTTTACTAAAATAAGAGAGTTAGAAATAAATTATTTTATCTTGATTTTTTTTCCGTTAATTTTTTTTATTATTTACATAAAAGTTAGTATTAAATACGATAACTATATTTTGTTGTTAACAACAACGCGTGTGATTTGGGAAATTATAATTATTCGATAAAGAGAAATATTAACTTGCAGCGATATGATAATTCATTATGACATCACAAAAAAATTAGAATAAACATTTTTTTTTGTCTTCAGTCATTTGACTGGTTTGATGCAGCTCTCCAAGATTCCTTATCTAGTGCTAGTCGTTTCATTTCAGTATACCCTCTACATCCTACATCCGTAACAATTTGTTTTACATATTCCAAACGTGGCCTG